>NC_069503.1:255592770-255645270 GCF_027579735.1 Bombina bombina
TATTAGATTACACTAGCAGACTGATGTTTTACAGTCAAAAAGTTGTTTTTTTTTTTAAATTTACACTATTGTTACAACAGATATGAGTGGTGGCACTGCAGGCAGGCAACTGCAATTAGATTACACTAGCAGACTGATGTTTCACAGTCAAAAAAGTTTTTTTTTAAATTTACACTACTGTTACAACAGATATGAGTGGAGGCACTAGTTGGCAAGTGGGCCTGGCACACACGCTGGTAGGCAGGCAACTACAATTAGATTACACTAGCAGACTGATGTTACACAGTCAAAAAAGTTTTTTTTTTAAATTTACACTACTGTTACAACAGATATGAGTGGAGGCACTAGTTGGCAAGTGGGCTGGCACACACGCTGGCAGGCAGGCAACTGCTCTTAGATTACACTAGCAGACTGATTTTTCACAGTCAAAAAAGTTTTGTTTTTTTTAAATTTACACTACTGTTACAACAGATATGAGTGGTGTTACTGCAGGCAGGCAACTGCAATTAGATTACACTAGCAGACTGATGTTTCACAGTAAAAAAAGTTTTTTTTTTTTAAATTTACACTATTGTTACAACAGATATGAGTGGTGGCACTAGTTGGCAAGTGGGCCTGGCACACACACTGGCAGGCAAGCAACTGCAATTAGATTACACTAGCAGACTGATGTTTCACAGTCAAAAAAGTTTTTTTAAAAAAATTTACACTACTGTTACAACAGATATGAGTGGTGGCACTGGTTGGCAACTGGGCCTGGCACACATGCTGACAGGCAGGCAACTGCAATTAGATTACACTAGCAGACTGATTTTTCACAGTCAAAAAAGTTTTTTTTTTTTAAATTTACACTACTGTTACAACAGATATGAGTGGTGGCACTTAGCAAGTGGGCGTGGCACACACACTGGCAGGCAGGCAGGCAACTGCAATTAGATTACACTAGCAGACTGATGTTTCATAGTCAAAAAAGTTTTTTTTTTAAAATTTACACTACTGTTACAACAGATATGAGTGATGGCACTAGTTGGCAAGTGGGCCTGGCACACACGCTGGCAGGCAGGCAACTGCAATTAGATTACACTAGCAGACGGATGTTTCACATTCAAAAAAGTTTTTTTTTTAAATTTACACTACTGTTACAACAGATATGAGTGATGGCACTAGTTGGCAAGTGGGCCTGGCACACACGCTGTCAGGCAGGCAACTGCAATTAGATTACACTAGCAGACTGATGTTTCACAGTCAAAAAAGTTTTTTTTTAAATTTACACTACTGTGACAACAGATATGAGTGGTGGCACTAGTTGGCAAGTGGGCCTGGCACACACGCTGGCAGGCAGGCAACTAAAATTAGATTACACTAGCAGACTGATGCTTCACAGTCAAAAAAGTTTTTTGTTAAAAAATTTACACTACTGTTACAACAGATATAAGTGGTGGCACTAGTTGGCAAGTGGGCCTGGCACACACGCTGGTAGGCAGGCAACTACGATTAGATTACACTAGCAGACTGATGTTTCACAGTCAAAAAAGTTTTTTTTTTAAATTTACACTACTGTTACAACAGATATGAGTGGTGGCACTAGTTGGCAAGTGGGCCTGGCACACACGCTGGCAGGCAGGCAACTGCTATTAGATTACACTAGCAGACTTATGTTTCACAGTCAAAAAGGTTGTTTTTTTTTAAATTTACACTACTGTGACAAAAGATATGAGTGGTGGCACTAGTTGGCAAGTGGGCCTGGCACACACGCTGGCAGGCAGGCAACTAAAATTAGATTTGACTAGCAGACTGATGTTTCACAGTCAAAAAAGTTTTTTGTTAAAAAATTTACACTACTGTTACAACAGATATAAGTGGTGGCACTAGTTGGCAAGTGGGCCTGGCACACACGCTGGTAGGCAGGCAACTACAATTAGATTACACTAGCAGACTGATGTTTCACAGTCAAAAAAGTTTTTTTTTTTAAATTTACACTACTGTTACAACAGATATGAGTGGAGGCACTCGTTGGCAAGTGGGCTGGCACACACGCTGGCAGGCAGGCAACTGCTCTTAGATTACACTAGCAGACTGATGTTTTACAGTCAAAAAGTTTTTTGTTTTTTTTTAAATTTACACTATTGTTACAACAGATATGAGTGGTGGCACTGCAGGCAGGCAACTGCAATTAGATTACACTAGCAGACTGATGTTTCACAGTCAAAAAAGTTTGTTTTTTTTAAATTTACACTACTGTGACAACAGATATGAGTGGTGGCACTAGTTGGCAAGTGGGCCTGGCACACACGCTGGCAGGCAGGCAACTAAAATTAGATTGCACTAGCAGACTGATGTTTCACAGTCAAAAAAGTTTTTTGTTAAAAAATTTACACTACTGTTACAACAGATATGAGTGGTGGCACTGGTTGGCAAGTGGGCCTGGCACACATGCTGACAGGCAGGCAACTGCAATTAGATTACACTAGCAGACTGATTTTTCACAGTCAAATTTTTTTTTTTTTTAAATTTACACTACTGTTACAACAGATATGAGTGGTGGCACTTAGCAAGTGGGCGTGGCACACACACTGGCAGGCAGGCAACTGCAATTAGATTACACTAGCAGACTGATGTTTCATAGTCAAAAAAGTTTTTTTTTTTTTTAAATTTACACTACTGTTACAACAGATATGAGTGATGGCACTAGTTGGCAAGTGGGCCTGGCACACACGCTGGCAGGCAGGCAACTGCAATTAGATTACACTAGCAGACTGATGTTTCACATTCAAAAAAGTTTTTTTTTTTAATTTACACTACTGTTACAACAGATATGAGTGATGGCACTAGTTGGCAAGTGGGCCTGGCACACACGCTGTCAGGCAGGCAACTGCAATTAGATTACACTAGGAGACTGATGTTTCACAGTCAAAAAAGTTTTTTTTTTTAATTTACACTACTGGTACAACAGATATGAGTGGTGGCACTAGTTGGCAAGTGGGTTTGGCACACACGCTGGCAGGCAGGCAACTACAATTAGATTACACTAGCAGACTGATGTTTCACAGTCAAAAAAGTTTTTTTTTAAATTTACACTACTGTTACAACAGATATGAGTGATGGCACTAGTTGGCAAGTGGGCCTGGCACACACGCTGGCAGGCAGGCAACTGCAATTAGATTACACTAGCAGACTGATGTTTCACAGTCAAAAAAGTTTTTTTTTAAATTTACACTACTGTTACAACAGATATGAGTGGTGGCACTAGTTGGCAAGTGGGCCTGGCACACACGCTGGCAGGCAGGCAACTGCTATTAGATTACACTAGCAGACTGATGTTTCACAGTCAAAAAGTTTTTTGTTTTTTTTAAATTTACACTATTGTTACAACAGATATGAGTGGTGGCACTGCAGGCAGGCAACTGCAATTAGATTACACTAGCAGACTGATGTTTCACAGTCAAAAAAGTTTTTTTTTTAAAATTTACACTACTGTGACAACAGATATGAGTGGTGGCACTAGTTGGCAAGTGGGCCTGGCACACACGCTGGCAGGCAGGCAACTAAAATTAGATTACACTAGCAGACTGATGTTTCACAGTCAAAAAAGTTTTTTGTTAAAAAATGTACACTACTGTTACAACAGATATAAGTGGTGGCACTAGTTGGCAAGTGGGCCTGGCACACACGCTGGTAGGCAGGCAACTACAATTAGATTACACTAGCAGACTGATGTTTCACAGTCAAAAAAGTTTTTTTTTTAAATTTACACTACTGTTACAACAGATATGAGTGGAGGCACTAGTTGGCAAGTGGGCTGGCACACACGCTGGCAGGCAGGCAACTGCTCTTAAATTACACTAGCAGACTGATTTTTCACAGTCAAAAAAGTTTTTTTTTTTTAAATTTACACTACTGTTACAACAGATATGAGTGGTGGCACTTAGCAAGTGGGCGTGGCACACATGCTGGCAGGCAACTGCAATTAGATTACACTAGCAGACTGATGTTTCACAGTCAAAAAAGTTTTTTGTTAAAAATTTACACTACTGTTACAACAGATATAAGTGGTGGCACTAGTTGGCAAGTGGGCCTGGCACACACACTGGCAGGCAAGCAACTGCAATTAGATTACACTAGCAGACTGATGTTTCACAGTCAAAAAAGTTTTTTTAAAAAAATTTACACTACTGTTACAACAGATATGAGTGGTGGCACTGGTTGGCAAGTGGGCCTGGCACACATGCTGACAGGCAGGCAACTGCAATTAGATTACACTAGCAGACTGATTTTTCATAGTCAAAATTTTTTTTTTTTTTTAAATTTACACTACTGTTACAACAGATATGAGTGATGGCACTAGTTGGCAAGTGGGCCTGGCACACACGCTGGCAGGCAGGCAACTGCAATTAGATTACACTAGCAGACTGATGTTTCACATTCAAAAAAGTTTTTTTTTTTAAATTTACACTACTGTTACAACAGATATGAGTGATGGCACTAGTTGGCAAGTGGGCCTGGCACACACGCTGTCAGGCAGGCAACTGCAATTAGATTACACTAGGAGACTGATGTTTCACAGTCAAAAAAGTTTTTTTTTTAAATTTACACTACTGGTACAACAGATATGAGTGGTGGCACTAGTTGGCAAGTGGGTTTGGCACACACGCTGGCAGGCAGGCAACTACAATTAGATTACACTAGCAGACTGATGTTTCACAGTCAAAAAAGTTTTTTTTTAAATTTACACTACTGTTACAACAGATATGAGTGATGGCACTAGTTGGCAAGTGGGCCTGGCACACACGCTGGCAGGCAGGCAACTGCAATTAGATTACACTAGCAGACTGATGTTTCACAGTCAAAAAAGTTTTTTTTTTAAATTTACACTACTGTTACAACAGATATGAGTGGTGGCACTAGTTGGCAAGTGGGCCTGGCACACACGCTGGCAGGCAGGCAACTGCTATTAGATTACACTAGCAGACTGATGTTTCACAGTCAAAAAGTTTTTTTTTTTTTTTAAATTTACACTATTGTTACAACAGATATGAGTGGTGGCACTGCAGGCAGGCAACTGCAATTAGATTACACTAGCAGACTGATGTTTCACAGTCAAAAAAGTTTTTTTTTTTAAATTTACACTACTGTGACAACAGATATGAGTGGTGGCACTAGTTGGCAAGTGGGCCTGGCACACACGCTGGCAGGCAGGCAACTAAAATTAGATTACACTAGCAGACTGATGTTTCACAGTCAAAAAAGTTTTTTGTTAAAAAATGTACACTACTGTTACAACAGATATAAGTGGTGGCACTAGTTGGCAAGTGGGCCTGGCACACACGCTGGTAGGCAGGCAACTACAATTAGATTACACTAGCAGACTGATGTTTCACAGTCAAAAAAGTTTTTTTTTTAAATTTACACTACTGTTACAACAGATATGAGTGGAGGCACTAGTTGGCAAGTGGGCTGGCACACACGCTGGCAGGCAGGCAACTGCTCTTAAATTACACTAGCAGACTGATTTTTCACAGTCAAAAAAGTTTTTTCTTCTGTTAAGTGTGATCAGTCCACGGGTCATCATTACTTCTGGGATATTAACTGCTCCCCTACAGGAAGTGCAAGAGGATTCACCCAGCAGAGCTGCATATAGCTCCTCCCCTCTACGTCACTCCCAGTCATTCTCTTGCACCCAGCAACTAGATAGGTCGTGTGAGAGGACTATGGTGATTATACTTAGTTTTATATCTTCAATCAAAAGTTTGTTATTTTAAAATAGCACCGGAGTGTGTTATTACCTCTCTGGCAGAGTTTGAGGAAGAATCTACCAGAGTTTTGCTATGATTTTAGCCGGAGTAGTTAAGATCATATTGCTGTTCTTGGCCATCTGAGGAGTGAGGTAAACTTCAGATCAGGGGACAGCGGGCAGATGAATCTGCATAGAGGTATGTAGCAGTTTTTATTTTCTGACAATGGAATTGATGAGAAAATCCTGCCATACCGATATAATGTCATGTATGTATACTTTACACTTCAGTATTCTGGGAGAATGGTACTTCACTAGAATTACACTGTAAGAAGGACATAAAGCTGTTTAATAACTAGAGATTATGTTTAACGTTTTTGCTGGAATGTAAAATCGTTTTCATTTGCTGAGGTACTGAGTGAATAAATGTTTGGGCACCATTTTTCCACTTGGCAGTTGCTTAAATCTGTTTTTTCTGTCAGTTTCTGTTCTCCCTCACTGCTGTGTGTGTGTGGGGGAGGGGCGCTTTTACTATGCATCAAATATTTCAGTCAGCAACTCATTGTATTCCCTGCATGATCTGGTTCATCTCTACAGAGCTCAGGGGTCTTCAAAACTTATTTTGAGGGAGGTAATTTCTCTCAGCAGAGCTGTGAGAATTATAGTTTGACTGAAATAAAAACTTTTATTCTGTAATTTGTTTCCTGCTTTCAGAAATTGTTATCTTTGCTAATGGGATTAAACCTTTGCTAAAGTTGTGTTGTTTACAAGGATTGAGGCTATAACTGTTTCAATTTATTAATTTTTAACTGTCATAGATCTTCTGTGCTTCTTAAAGGCACAGTACGTTTTAATATTATTCTATTTGAATTGTATTTCCAAGTTGCAAGTTTATTTGCTAGTGTGTTAAACATGTCTGATTCAGAAGATGATACCTGTGTCATTTGTTGCAATGCCAAAGTGGAGCCCAATAGAAATTTATGTACTAACTGTATTGATGCTACTTTAAATAAAAATCAATCTGTACAAATTGAACAAATTTCACCAAACAACGAGGGGAGAGTTATGCCGACTAACTCGCCTCACGTGTCAGTACCTACATCTCCCGCTCAGAGGGAGGTGCGTGATATTGTAGCGCCGAGTACAGCTGGGCGGCCATTACAAATCACATTACAGGATATGGCTACTGTTATGACTGAAGTTTTGGCTAAATTACCAGAACTAAAAGGTAAGCGTGATCACTCTGGGGTGAGAACAGAGTGCGCTGATAATATTAGGGCCATGTCAGACACTGCGTCACAGGTGGCAGAACATGAGGACGGAGAACTTCATTCTGTGGGTGACGGTTCTGATCCAAACAGACTGGATTCAGATATTTCAAATTTTAAATTTAAACTGGAAAACCTCCGTGTATTACTAGGGGAGGTGTTAGCGGCTCTGAATGATTGTAACACAGTTGCAATAACAGAGAAAATGTGTAGGTTGGATAAATATTTTGCGGTACCGACGAGTACTGAGGTTTTTCCTATACCTAAGAGACTTACTGAAATTGTTACTAAGGAGTGGGATAGACCCGGTGTGCCGTTCTCACCCCCTCCGATATTTAGAAAAATGTTTCCAATAGACGCCACCACAAGGGACTTATGGCAAACGGTCCCTAAGGTGGAGGGAGCAGTTTCTACTTTAGCTAAGCGTACCACTATCCCGGTGGAGGATAGCTGTGCTTTTTCAGATCCAATGGATAAAAAGTTAGAGGGTTACCTTAAGAAAATGTTTGTTCAACAAGGTTTTATATTGCAACCCCTTGCATGCATTGCGCCGATCACGGCTGCAGCGGCATTCTGGATTGAGTCTCTGGAAGAGAACATTGGTTCAGCTACTCTGGACGACATTACGGACAGGCTTAGAGTCCTTAAACTAGCTAATTCATTCATTTCGGAGGCCGTAGTACATCTTACTAAACTTACGGCGAAGAATTCAGGATTCGCCATTCAGGCACGCAGGGCGCTGTGGCTAAAATCCTGGTCAGCTGATGTTACTTCTAAGTCTAAATTGCTTAATATACCTTTCAAAGGGCAGACCTTATTCGGGCCCGGGTTGAAAGAGATTATCGCTGACATTACAGGAGGTAAAGGCCATGCCCTGCCTCAGGACAAAGCCAAAGCCAAGACTAGACAGTCTAGTTTTCGTTCCTTTCGTAATTTCAAAGCAGGAGCAGCATCAACTTCCTCTGCACCAAAACAGGAAGGAGCTGTTGCTCGCTACAGACAAGGCTGGAAACCTAACCAGTCCTGGAACAAGGGCAAGCAGACTAGGAAACCTGCTGCTGCCCCCAAAACAGCATGAATTGAGGGCCCCCGATCCGGGATCGGATCTAGTGGGGGGCAGACTTTCTCTCTTCGCCCAGGCTTGGGCAAGAGATGTTCAGGATCCCTGGGCGCTAGAGATAATATCTCAGGGATACCTTCTGGACTTCAAATACTCTCCTCCAAGAGAGAGATTTCATCTGTCAAGATTGTCAACAATCCAGACAAAGAAAGAGGCTTTTCTACGCTGCGTACAAGAGCTCTTGTTAATGGGAGTAATCCATCCAGTTCCACGATCGGAACAGGGACAGGGGTTTTACTCAAATCTGTTTGTGGTTCCCAAAAAAGAGGGAACTTTCAGACCAATCCTGGACTTAAAGATCCTAAACAAATTCCTAAGAGTTCCATCGTTCAAGATGGAGACTATTCGGACAATTTTACCTATGATCCTATGCTTACCTGCACATACCGATTCACAAAGATCATTACCGGTACCTAAGGTTTGCCTTCCTAGACAGGCATTACCAGTTTGTGGCTCTTCCATTCGGATTGGCTACAGCGCCAAGAATCTTCACAAAGGTTCTGGGTGCTCTTCTGGCGGTACTAAGACCGCGGGGAATCTCGGTAGCTCCATACCTAGACGACATTCTGATACAAGCTTCAAGCTTTCAAACTGCCAAATCTCATACAGAGTTAGTGCTGGCATTTCTAAGGTCACATGGATGGAAGGTGAACGAAAAGAAAAGTTCACTCGTTCCACTCACAAGAGTTCCCTTCCTGGGGACTCTTATAGATTCTGTAGAAATGAAGATTTACCTGACAGAGGACAGGCTATCAAGACTTCAAAGTGCTTGCCGCACTCTTCATTCCATTCAACACCCGTCAGTGGCTCAATGTATGGAGGTAATCGGCTTAATGGTAGCGGCAATGGACATAGTACCCTTTGCACGCTTACACCTCAGACCACTGCAACTGTGCATGCTAGGTCAGTGGAATGGGGATTACTCAGACTTATCCCCTTCTCTGAATCTGGATCAAGAGACCAGAAATTCTCTTCTATGGTGGCTTTCTCGGCCACACCTGTCCAGGGGGATGCCATTCAGCAGACCAGACTGGACAATTGTAACAACAGACGCCAGCCTTCTAGGTTGGGGTGCCGTCTGGAATTCCCTGAAGGCTCAGGGACTATGGAGTCAGGAGGAGAGTCTCCTGCCAATAAACATTCTGGAATTGAGAGCAGTTCTCAATGCCCTCCTGGCTTGGCCCCAGTTGACAACTCGGGGGTTCATCAGGTTTCAGTCGGACAACATCACGACTGTAGCTTACATCAACCATCAGGGAGGGACAAGAAGCTCCCTAGCTATGATGGAAGTATCAAAGATAATTCGCTGGGCAGAGTCTCACTCTTGCCACCTGTCAGCAATCCACATCCCGGGAGTGGAGAACTGGGAGGCGGATTTCTTAAGTTTTTTTTTTTTCTCACGCTGCTGGAACGACAATCCATTACCTGAGAAGAGCGGAAGTTTGTGACGTCAGACGCCGACTCACATGTGCAGAGGTCTGTACACTTCTATTTTTCCAGGAACGGCAGTCACTACAGCAGAGGTCCAAGCTTTGACCGCAAGATTTCCTTTCCTCGGTAACACCCTCCAAGTACCCTCTTGACTCACGGTACAGTACATTGTATCTGTTTGTGGCACCAATTTGTTACGAATTCTAGCCGTAATGCTACAATATTGATGCTCATTTGCACACGGTCATCTGCACTGAGATTATATTTCTGGACTTGGTGCTTGTTTTTATTAATAATCCTTGCTTTTATGATTATTATCAGTGTTATGCCATACATTTAAGATTATGATTGTTTTTTAACATTTATTTACATCCTATTAATTGTTAGCTGCTATTTGCAAATATTTGCACGGACTACTGATTTTTTATCCAAGGGAGACGTCCCTACCGCTAATTTCTATATATGTTTTTATGTAATTTGTCTATTTCATTTAATAAATTTAAATATCTTTTAATGTGGTGTGTATACTTTTAGCTTGATAGCGCACTTTCTCTATCTTGAGGCTTAGGCTTCATTATTGGATTTCTTAAGTCGTCAGACTTTTCATCCGGGGGAGTGGGAACTTCATCCGGAGGTCTTTGCCCAAATACTTCGACGTTGGGGCAAACCAGAGATAGATCTCATGGCGTCTCGACAGAACGCCAAGCTTCCTCGTTACGGGTCCAGATCCAGGGATCCAGGAGCAGTCCTGATAGATGCTCTGACAGCACCTTGGGACTTCAGGATGGCTTACGTGTTTCCACCCTTCCCGTTGCTTCCTCGATTGATAGCCAGAATCAAACAAGAGAGAGCATCAGTGATTCTAATAGCACCTGCGTGGCCACGCAGGACTTGGTATGCAGACCTGGTGGACATGTCATCCTGTCCGCCTTGGTCTCTACCTCTGAAACAGGACCTTCTGATACAGGGTCCCTTCAAACATCAAAATCTAACTTCTCTGAAGCTGACTGCTTGGAAATTGAACGCTTAATTTTATCAAGACGTGGGTTTTCTGAGTCAGTTATTAGTACCTTAATACAGACTAGGAAACCTGTTACCAGAAAGATTTACCATAAGATATGGCGTAAATACCTACATTGGTGTGAATCCAAAGGTTACTCTTGGAGTAAGGTTAGGATTCCTAGGATATTGTCTTTTCTACAAGAAGGTTTAGAAAAGGGTTTTTCTGCTAGTTCATTAAAGGGACAGATCTCAGCTCTGTCCATTCTGTTACACAAACGTCTGTCAGAAGTTCCTGACGTCCAGGCTTTTTGTCAGGCTTTGGCCAGGATTAAGCCTGTGTTTAAAACTGTTGCTCCACCATGGAGTTTAAACCTTGTTCTTAATGTTTTACAGGGCGTTCCGTTTGAACCCCTTCATTCCATTGATATAAAGTTGTTATCTTGGAAAGTTCTATTTTTAATGGCTATTTCCTCGGCTCGAAGAGTCTCTGAATTATCAGCCTTACATTGTGATTCTCCTTATTTGATTTTTCATTCGGATAAGGTAGTCCTGCGTACTAAACCTGGGTTCTTACCTAAGGTAGTTACTAACAGGAATATCAATCAAGAGATTGTTGTTCCTTCTTTATGCCCAAATCCTTCTTCAAAGAAGGAACGTCTACTGCACAACCTGGATGTAGTCCGGGCTCTAAAATTTTACTTGCAGGCAACTAAGGAATTCCGACAAACGTCTTCTCTGTTTGTCATTTACTCTGGGCAGAGGAGAGGTCAAAAAGCTTCCGCTACCTCTCTTTCTTTTTGGCTTCGTAGCATAATTCATTTAGCTTATGAGACTGCTGGACAGCAGCCCCCTGAAAGAATTACAGCTCATTCTACTAGAGCTGTGGCTTCCACTTGGGCCTTCAAGAATGAGGCCTCTGTTGAACAGATTTGCAAGGCTGCAACTTGGTCTTCGCTTCATACTTTTTCCAAATTTTCCAAATTTGACACCTTTGCTTCATCGGAGGCTATTTTTGGGAGAAAGGTTCTTCAGGCAGTGGTTCCTTCTGTATAAAGAGTCTGCCTATCCCTCCCGTCATCCGTGTACTTTTGCTTTGGTATTGGTATCCCAGAAGTAATGATGACCCGTGGACTGATCACACTTAACAGAAGAAAACATAATTTATGCTTACCTGATAAATTCCTTTCTTCTGTAGTGTGATCAGTCCACGGCCCGCCCTGTTTTTAAGGCAGGTAAATATTTTTTAATTTATACTCCAGTCACCACTTCACCCTTGGCTTTTCCTTTCTCGTTGGTCCTTGGTCGAATGACTGGGAGTGACGTAGAGGGGAGGAGCTATATGCAGCTCTGCTGGGTGAATCCTCTTGCACTTCCTGTAGGGGAGCAGTTAATATCCCAGAAGTAATGATGACCCGTGGACTGATCACACTACAGAAGAAAGGAATTTATCAGGTAAGCATAAATTATGTTTTTTTTTTAAATTTACACTACTGTTACAACAGATATGAGTGGTGGCACTTAGCAAGTGGGCGTGGTACACACACTGGCAGGCAGGCAACTGCAATTAGATTACACTAGCAGACTGATGTTTCATAGTCAAATTTTTTTTTTTTTTTAAATTTACACTACTGTTACAACAGATATGAGTGATGGCACTAGTTGGCAAGTGGGCCTGGCACACACGCTGGCAGGCAACTGCAATTAGATTACACTAGCAGACTGATGTTTCACATTCAAAAAAGTTTTTTTTTTAAATTTACACTACTGTTACAACAGATATGAGTGATGGCACTAGTTGGCAAGTGGGCCTGGCACACACGCTGTCAGGCAGGCAACTGCAATTAGATTACACTAGGAGACTGATGTTTCACAGTCAAAAAAGTTTTTTTTTTAAATTTACACTACTGGTACAACAGATATGAGTGGTGGCACTAGTTGGCAAGTGGGTTTGGCACACACGCTGGCAGGCAGGCAACTACAATTAGATTACACTAGCAGACTGATGTTTCACAGTCAAAAAAGTTTTTTTTTAAATTTACACTACTGTTACAACAGATATGAGTGATGGCACTAGTTGGCAAGTGGGCCTGGCACACACGCTGGCAGGCAGGCAACTGCAATTAGATTACACTAGCAGACTGATGTTTCACAGTCAAAAAAGTTTTTTTTAAAATTTACACTACTGTTACAACAGATATGAGTGGTGGCACTAGTTGGCAAGTGGGCCTGGCACACACGCTGGCAGGCAGGCAACTGCTATTAGATTACACTAGCAGACTGATGTTTCACAGTCAAAAAGTTTTTTGTTTTTTTTAAATTTACACTATTGTTACAACAGATATGAGTGGTGGCACTGCAGGCAGGCAACTGCAATTAGATTACACTAGCAGACTGATGTTTCACAGTCAAAAAAGTTTTTTTTTTAAAATTTACACTACTGTGACAACAGATATGAGTGGTGGCACTAGTTGGCAAGTGGGCCTGGCACACACGCTGGCAGGCAGGCAACTAAAATTAGATTACACTAGCAGACTGATGTTTCACAGTCAAAAAAGTTTTTTGTTAAAAAATTTACACTACTGTTACAACAGATATAAGTGGTGGCACTAGTTGGCAAGTGGGCCTGGCACACACGCTGGTAGGCAGGCAACTACAATTAGATTACACTAGCAGACTGATGTTTCACAGTCAAAAAAGTTTTTTTTTTAAATTTACACTACTGTTACAACAGATATGAGTGGAGGCACTAGTTGGCAAGTGGGCTGGCACACACGCTGGCAGGCAGGCAACTGCTCTTAAATTACACTAGCAGACTGATTTTTCACAGTCAAAAAAGTTTTTTTTTTTTAAATTTACACTACTGTTACAACAGATATGAGTGGTGGCACTAGTTGGCAAGTGGGCCTGGCACACACGCTGGCAGGCAGGCAACTGCTATTAGATTACACTAGCAGACTTATGTTTCACATTCAAAAAGTTTTTTTTTTTTTAAATTTACACTACTGTGACAAAAGATATGAGTGGTGGCACTAGTTGGCAAGTGGGCCTGGCACACACGCTGGCAGGCAGGCAACTAAAATTAGATTTGACTAGCAGACTGATGTTTCACAGTCAAAAAAGTTTTTTGTTAAAAATTTACACTACTGTTACAACAGATATAAGTGGTGGCACTAGTTGGCAAGTGGGCTGGCACACACGCTGGCAGGCAGGCAACTGCTCTTAGATTACACTAGCAGACTGATTTTTCACAGTCAAAATTTTTTTTTTTTTTTAAATTTACACTATTGTTACAACAGATATGAGTGGTGGCACTAGTTGGCAAGTGGGCCTGGCACACACACTGGCAGGCAAGCAACTGCAATTAGATTACACTAGCAGACTGATGTTTCACAGTCAAAAAAGTTTTTTTAAAAAAATTTACACTACTGTTACAACAGATATGAGTGATGGCACTAGTTGGCAAGTGGGCCTGGCACACACGCTGTCAGGCAGGCAACTGCAATTAGATTACACTAGGAGACTGATGTTTCACAGTCAAAAAAGTTTTTTTTTTTAATTTACACTACTGGTACAACAGATATGAGTGGTGGCACTAGTTGGCAAGTGGGTTTGGCACACACGCTGGCAGGCAGGCAACTACAATTAGATTACACTAGCAGACTGATGTTTCACAGTCAAAAAAGTTTTTTTTTAAATTTACACTACTGTTACAACAGATATGAGTGATGGCACTAGTTGGCAAGTGGGCCTGGCACACACGCTGGCAGGCAGGCAACTGCAATTAGATTACACTAGCAGACTGATGTTTCACAGTCAAAAAAGTTTTTTTTTTAAATTTACACTACTGTTACAACAGATATGAGTGGTGGCACTAGTTGGCAAGTGGGCCTGGCACACACGCTGGCAGGCAGGCAACTGCAATTAGATTACACTAGCAGACTGATGTTTCACAGTCAAAACATTTTTTTTTAAATTTACACTACTGTTGGAACAGATATGAGTGGTAGCACTAGTTGGCAAGTGGGTTTGGCACACACGCTGGGAGGCAGGCAACTACATTTAGATTACACTAGCAGACTGATGTTTCACAGTCAAAAAAGTGTTTTTTTTAAATTTACACTACTGTTACAACAGATATGAGTGGTGGCCCTAGTTGGCAAGTGGGCCTGGCACACACGCTGGCAGGCAGGCAACTGCAATTAGATTACACTAGCAGACTGATGTTTCACATTCAAAAAAGTTTTTTTTTTTTTAAATTTACATTACTGTTACAACAGATATGAGTGATGGCACTAGTTGGCAAGTGGGCCTGGCACACACACTGGCAGGCAGGCAACTGCAATTAGATTACACTAGCAGACATGTTTCACAGTCAAAAAAGTTTTTTTTAAAAATTTACACTACTGTTACAACAGATATGAGTGGTGGCACTAGTTGGCAAGTGGGCCTGGCACACACGCTGGCAGGCAGGCAGGCAACTGCAATTAGATTACATTAGCAGACTGATGTTTCACAGTCAAAAAAGTTTTTTTTATTAAATTTACACTACTGTTACAACAGATATGAGTGGTGGCACTAGTTGGCAAGTGGGCCTGGCACACATGCTGGCAGGCAGGCAACTGCAATTAGATTACACTAGCAGACTGATGTTTCACAGTCAAAAAAGTTTTTTTTTTAAATTTACACTACTGTTACAACAGATATGAGTGGTGGCACTTAGCAAGTGGGCCTGGCAGACACGCTGGCAGGCAGGCAACTGCAATTAGATTACACTAGCAGACTGATGTTTCACAGTCAAAAAAGTTTTTTTTTTTAAATTTACACTACTGTTACAACAGATATGAGTGGTGGCACTAGTTGGAAAGTGGGCCTGGCACACACGCTGGCAGGCAGGCAGGCAACTGCTATTAGATTACACTAGCAGACTGATGTTTCACAGTCAAAAAATTTTTTTTGGGAATTTACACTACTGTTACAACAGATATGAGTGGTGGCACTGCAGGCAGGCAACTGCAATTAGATTACACTAGCAGACTGATGTTTCACATTCAAAAAAGTTTTTTTTTTAAATTTACACTACTGTTACAACAGATATGAGTGATGGCACTAGTTGGCAAGTGGGCCTGGCACACACGCTGTCAGGCAGGCAACTGAAATTAGATTACACTAGCAGACTGATGTTTCACAGTCAAAAAAGTTTTTTTTTAAATTTACACTACTGGTACAACAGATATGAGTGGTGGCACTAGTTGGCAAGTGGGTTTGGCACACATGCTGGCAGGCAGGCAACTACAATTAGATTACACTAGCAGACTGATGTTTCACAGTCAAAAAAGTTTTTTTTTTAAATTTACACTACTGTTACAACAGATATGAGTGATGGCACTAGTTGGCAAGTGGGCCTGGCACACACGCTGGCAGGCAGGCAACTGCAATTAGATTACACTAGCAGACTGATGTTTCACAGTCAAAAAAGTTTTTTTTTAAATTTACACTACTGTTACAACAGATATGAGTGGTGGCACTAGTTGGCAAGTGGGCCTGGCACACACGCTGACAGGCAGGCAACTGCTATTAGATTACACTAGCAGACTGATGTTTCACAGTCAAAAAGTTTTGTTTTTTTTAAATTTACACTATTGTTACAACAGATATTAGTGGTGGCACTGCAGGCAGGCAACTGCAATTAGATTACACTAGCAGACTGATGTTTCACAGTCAAAAAAGTTTTTTTTTTTAAATTTACACTACTGTGACAACAGATATAAGTGGTGGCACTAGTTGGCAAGTGGGCCTGCCACACACGCTGGTAGGCAGGCAACTACAATTAGATTACACTAGCAGACTGATGTTTCACAGTCAAAAAAGTTTTTTTTTTAAATTTACACTACTGTTACAACAGATATGAGTGGAGGCACTAGTTGGCAAGTGGGCTGGCACACACGCTGGCAGGCAGGCAACTGCTCTTAGATTACACTAGCAGACTGATTTTTCACAGTCAAAAAAGTTTTTTTTTTTAAATTTACACTACTGTTACAACAGATATGAGTGGTGGCACTGCAGGCAGGCAACTGCAATTAGATTACACTAGCAGACTGATGTTTCACAGTCAAAAAAGTTTTTTTTTTAAATTTACACTACTGTTACAACAGATATGAGTGGTGGCACTATTTGGCAAGTGGGCCTAGCACACACACTGGCAGGCAAGCAACTGCAATTAGATTACACTAGCAGACTGATGTTTCACAGTCAAAAAAGTTTTTTTTAAAAAATTTACACTACTGTTACAACAGATATGAGTGGTGGCACTAGTTGGCAAGTGGGCCTGGCACACATGCTGGCAGGCAGGCAGGCAACTGCAATTAGATTACACTAGCAGATTGATTTTTCACAGTCAAAAAAGTTTTTTTTTTTTAAATTTACACTACTGTTACAACAGATATGAGTGGTGGCACTTAGCAAGTGGGCGTGGCACACACGCTGGCAGGCAGGCAACTGCAATTAGATTACACTAGCAGACTGATGTTTCACAGTCAAAAAAGTTTTTTTTTTAAATTTACACTACTGTTACAACAGATATGAGTGGTGGCACTAGTTGGCAAGTGGGCCTGGCACACACGCTGGCAGGCAGGCAACTGCAATTAGATTACACTAGCAGACTGATGTTTCACAGTCAAAACATTTTTTTTTAAATTTACACTACTGTTACAACAGATATGAGTGGTGGCACTAGTTGGCAAGTGGGTTTGGCACACACGCTGGCAGGCAGGCAACTACATTTAGATTACACTAGCAGACTGATGTTTCACAGTCAAAAAAGTTTTTTTTTTTAAATTTACACTACTGTTACAACAGATATGAGTGGTGGCACTGTTTGGCAAGTGGGCCTGGCACACACCTGGCAGGCAGGCAACTGCAATTAGATTACACTAGCAGACTGATGTTTCACAGTCAAAAAAGTTTTTTTTTAAATTTACATCACTGTTACAACAGATATGAGTGGTGGCACTAGTTGGCACTTGGCAAGTGGGCCTTGCATACACTCTGGCAGGAAGGCAACTGCAATTAGATTACACTAGCAGACTGATGTTTCACAGTCAAAAAAGTTTTTTTTTAAAATTTACACTACTGTTACAACAGATATGAGTGGTGGCACTAGTTGGCAAGTGGGCCTGGCACACACACTGACAGGCAGGCAACTACAATTAGATTACACTAGCAGACTGATGTTTCACAGTCAAAAAAGTTTTTTTTTTTTTAAATTTAAACTACTGTTACAACAGATATGAGTGGTGGCACTAGTTGGCAAGTGGGCCTGGCACACACGCTGGCAGGCAGGCAACTGCAATTAGATTACACTAGCAGACTGATGTTTCACAGTCAAAAAAGTTTTTTTTTAAATTTACACTACTGTTACAACAGATATAAGTGGTGGCCCTAGTTGGCAAGTGGGCCTGGCACACACGCTGGCAGGCAGGCAACTGCAATTAGATTACACTAGCAGACTGATGTTTCACATTCAAAAAAGTTTTTTTTTTTTAATTTACACTACTGTTACAACAGATATGAGTGATGGCACTAGTTGGCAAGTGGGCCTGGCACACACGAGGGCAGGCAGGCAACTGCAATTAGATTACACTAGCAGACTGATGTTTCACAGTCAAAAAAGTTTTTTTTTTAAGTTTACACTACTGTTACAACAGATATGAGTGGTGGCACTAGTTGGCAAGTGGGCCTGGGACACACGCTGGCAGGCAGGCAACTGCAATTAGATTACATTAGCAGACTGATGTTTCACAGTCAAAAAAGTTTTTTTTTATTAAATTTACACTACTGTTACAACAGATATGAGTGGTGGCACTAGTTGGCAAGTGGGCCTGGCACACATGCTGGCAGGCAGGCAACTGCAATTATATTACACTAGCAGACTGATGTTTCACAGTCAAAAATTTTTTTTTTTTAAATTTACACTACTGTTACAACAGATATGAGTGGTGGCACTTAGCAAGTGGGCCTGGCACACACGCTGGCAGGCAGGCAACTGCAATTAGATTACACTAGCAGACTGATGTTTCACAGTCAAAAAAGTTTTTTTTAAAAATTTACACTACTGTTACAACAGATATGAGTGGTGGCACTAGTTGGCAAGTGGGCCAGGCACACACGCTGGCAGGCAGGCAACTGCTATTAGATTACACTAGCAGAATGATGTTTCACAGTCAAAAAAGTTTTTTTTTTTTAAATTTACACTACTGTTACAACAGATATGAGTGGTGGCACTGCAGGCAGGCAACTGCAATTAGATTACACTAGCAGACTGATGTTTCACAGTCAAAAAAGTTTTTTTTTTAAATTTACACTACTGTTACAACAGATATGAGTGGTGGCACTATTTGGCAAGTGGGCCTAGCACACACACTGGCAGGCAAGCAACTGCAATTAGATTACACTAGCAGACTGATGTTTCACAGTCAAAAAAGTTTTTTTTAAAAAATGTACACTACTGTTACAACAGATATGAGTGGTGGCACTAGTTGGCAAGTGGGCCTGGCACACATGCTGGCAGGCAGGCAACTGCAATTAGATTACACTAGCAGACTGATTTTTCACAGTCAAAAAAGTTTTTTTTTTTAAATTTACACTACTGTTACAACAGATATGAGTGGTGGCACTTAGCAAGTGGGCGTGGCACACACGCTGGCAGGCAGGCAACTGCAATTAGATTACACTAGCAGACTGATGTTTCACAGTCAAAAAAGTTTTTTTTTTAAATTTACACTACTGTTACAACAGATATGAGTGGTGGCACTAGTTGGCAAGTGGGCCTGGCACACACGCTTGCAGGCAGGCAACTGCAATTAGATTACACTAGCAGACTGATGTTTCACAGTCAAAACATTTTTTTTTTAATTTACACTACTGTTACAACAGATATGAGTGGTGGCACTAGTTGGCAAGTGGGTTTGGCACACACGCTGGCAGGCAGGCAACTACATTTAGATTACACTAGCAGACTGATGTTTCACAGTCAAAAAAGTTTTTTTTTTTAAATTTACACTACTGTTACAACAGATATGAGTGGTGGCACTGTTTGGCAAGTGGGCCTGGCACACACCTGGCAGGCAGGCAACTGCAACAGATATGAGTGGTGGCACTGTTTGGCAAGTGGGCCTGGCACACACCTGGCAGGCAGGCAACTGCAATTAGATTACACTAGCAGACTGATGTTTCACAGTCAAAAAAGTTTTTTTTTAAATTTACATCACTGTTACAACAGATATGAGTGGTGGCACTAGTTGGCACTTGGCAAGTGGGCCTGGCATACACTCTGGCAGGAAGGCAACTGCAATTACATTACACTAGCAGACTGATGTTTCACAGTCAAAAAAGTTTTTTTTTTAAATTTACACTACTGTTACAACAGATATGAGTGGTGGCACTAGTTGGCAAGTGGGCCTGGCACACACACTGACAGGCAGGCAACTACAATTAGATTACACTAGCAGACTGATGTTTCACAGTCAAAAAAGTTTTTTTTTTTTTAAATTTAAACTACTGTTACAACAGATATGAGTGGTGGCACTAGTTGGCAAGTGGGCCTGGCACACACGCTGGCAGGCAGGCAACTGCAATTAGATTACACTAGCAGACTGATGTTTCACAGTCAAAAAAGTGTTTTTTTTAAATTTACACTACTGTTACAACAGATATAAGTGGTGGCCCTAGTTGGCAAGTGGGCCTGGCACACACGTTGGCAGGCAGGCAACTGCAATTAGATTACACTAGCAGACTGATGTTTCACATTCAAAAAAGTTTTTTTTTTTAAATTTACACTACTGTTACAACAGATATGAGTGATGGCACTAGTTGGCAAGTGGGCCTGGCACACACGAGGGCAGGCAGGCAACTGCAATTAGATTACACTAGCAGACTGATGTTTCACAGTCAAAAAAGTTTTTTTTTTTAAATTTACACTACTGTTACAACAGATATGAGTGGTGGCACTAGTTGGCAAGTGGGCCTGGCACACACGCTGGCAGGCAGGCAACTGCAATTAGATTACATTAGCAGACTGATGTTTCACAGTCAAAAAAGTTTTTTTTTATTAAATTTACACTACTGTTACAACAGATATGAGTGGTGGCACTAGTTGGCAAGTGGGCCTGGCACACATGCTGGCAGGCAGGCAACTGCAATATATTACACTAGCAGACTGATGTTTCACAGTCAAAAAAGTTTTTTTTTAAAATTTACACTACTGTTACAACAGATATGAGTGGTGGCACTAGTTGGCAAGTGGGCCTGGCACACACGCTGGCAGGCAGGCAACTGCTATTAGATTACACTAGCAGACTGATGTTTCACAGTCAAAAAAGTTTTTTTTTTGGAATTTACACTACTGTTACAACAGATATGAGTGGTGGCACTGCAGGCAGGCAACTGCAATTAGATTACACTAGCAGACTGATGTTTCACAGTTAAAATTACACAGGCAAAAAAAAAAAAAAAAGACTGATGTTCTAGCCCTAAAAATGGCTTTTTGGGGTGCTGTCCTTACAGCAGAGATCAGATGAGTCCTTCAGGACTGTAGTGGACACTGAATACGTTAGCCTAACTATTAATTACCCTATAAAATCAGCAGCAGCTACACTATCCCTTCTCTCACTAAGAATGCAGGATCAGAATGAATCTAAAATGGCTGCTGTCTAGGAGCTGGGAGGGTCTGGGAGGGAGTGTCTGCTGGTGATTGGCTGAAATGTGTCTGCAGACTGCGAGATACAGGGTCAAAGTTTACTCAATGATGACGAATAGGGGGCGGATCGAACATTGCATATGTTCGCCCACCGCTGCGAACGCGAACAAGCTATGTTTGCCGGGAACTATTCGCCGGCGAACAATTCGCGACATCACTATTGACCAGTTTAGCAGCCTTTCTTCTTATTAAGCCATGACCCCTGTGATGTTATCAGATCCATGTCAGTTTTCATTAATGCATATGTATGTTTTTGTTTTTAAGTTTTTCTTAACAATTTTATACGTTCAATTGTCTTCACTATTTCACGTTCATATGCTCCTTTTGGTGCATCTATCACGGTTGATCATTAGTGGTTCATTGAGGCTTTGGTACGATCTGAGGTTATTGAGCCCTCCAGTTAGCCTTAGAGGCTCATACTTAGGTATGATTGGCTTTCAATGTTGCCGTGAAGGGGGACCTGCTATTAGAAGGTCTTTGACCAACGGATAATTTAATAATGAATTTTTGTTTGTGGAATTTCTACATTATGTATGCATCAATTAGTTGTTGTTACTTATTAACACCACCAATTGTGGATTGTGTTAATAGGGCTCTGCTAGAGATGTATCTAAGTGGGGATAGTTTTGGCCCCTATATACCCTAATACGTGAGGCTGTTTGGTTGCGAATTTACACAGGTTGGGTAAGACACCCTTAAAGCCGTAGTACACAAGTAATACACAGGGTTAATATTGATATAAGTGTATACAAGGTCACTAGAGATAACAAATTTTTACATTTAGTTAAGTGGTTCCAGAGAGAACATGATTTATGTTGGTAATATAGCTTAAGCCATTTGATCGTGGAAAAGTGGTGAGATATAATAATAAGAGTGTTGTTGTGGGTTCTTCTTGATTAGAGTTTGAACACTGCTGATTTGCATTCTCAATTCCTTGGATATCTTTTTATATCCCTTTCCTGTTTTATACAGTTCAACTACCTTTTTCCCACAGATCATTTGACAGTTCTTTTTCTTTCCCCATGACTCAGAATCCAGAAACGTCAGTGCAGCACTGGATGAAAGATGCAAGGGTCTGTCAGGAGTCCAGAAATGTATTGACCTGTTATACACACACTAATTACAAGCAAACAGATCACAGGTGAGGATGGTTACCTTTAATAGCCATTCAAACACCTTTGTGTCAACTTGTGTGCATGTTATCAGGCCAGGGTATATAAACTTTTGATCAGGGTCATTTGGGTAGTTTCTGTTGTCATTATGGTTTAAAAATAGTAAACACAGTTGATTGATAATAAATGGCTTCAGCCAAACACTAACCATGAATGAAAGAAAAGTTTTTGTTTTATCATTCATATTCTCTGAAAAATGGCCAAGAAATCATAAATTCTGCCAGGGTATGTAAACTTATGAGCACAACTGTATGTGAGTTGCCATAGTAACAGACTGTGACGCTCATAGGAGGCAAGGTCTTCTTACTGTTTGGCCTTCTTACAGTGACCAAACGGTATAGTGAATGTAGAAAGGACACTCCCCTCTCAATGTTGTGAGGGTTGAATGATGAATTGAAAGCTGCCAATGGATACACCCCTTGCGATGATGTCACAGCTGGAACGGACATTGAGACCGGTCACTGTGGAATGATAGTGTATGTCCCAGTTTGGTAGGCTGATGTGTGAGGTCTTCATTACGCTCAATTTTGTGTTCTTGTTTTGTTTATACAGGTATCCATGACAATGGTTATTTTCGTCCATAGGGGACGGGCCTCTGTACGGCTGCCCAATAAGACAATGGGCAAATAGGTGACACACCCCTCAATGTTGTGAGTGTTGAGACACGGATCAAAATATACACATTAGTCGTGTATCTGAGGATTGCTGTGGTGTTTATATACATTTATTGTTTGGAAGTTAATAGGTGTACAATTAAAGAGGGATGAACTGTGACAGGAATCTGTGTTGGTGAATGGGTGTGAATCATTAACACCCAGGTATACAGGATTGGAGAATTGAAAAGGGTGTGTTAAGGCTAACTGCTGCTCATTGGTTGCCAATAAAGGCTATTGTTGATATGTATGTCTTCATTCTGTATCGGCTCAATATAGTTACTCTAAGTGGATCACTGCTGATCAACTGTGTGGCATTATATAATACACAGTATTTTATCACTTTGGTTTATATAAATTATTTTTAGGAAATGAACATAATGTGTGATTCCTGAATTAACATTGTAACAGCTAGATTACGAGTTTTGAGCGCTATAGGGATTTTAATAACCGCCACAAAAACGGTGTTATTTCACCTCCCTATAGCGCTGCTATAACAAGTTTTCAAAAAGCAGGCTTGTGGGGGGAAAATGGTTGCATTGAGCTCCATACCGCACTGAAAACAAGCACTGCTTTGCACGATTTCCCCATAGACATTAATGGGGAGAGCCGGAAAAAAAAAAAGCCTAACACCTGCGATCGCGGAAAGAAAAGCTCCGTAACGCAGCCCCATTGATGTCTATGAGGAAATCAAAAGTTATGTTTAAACCTAACACCCTAACATAAACCCCAAGTCTAAACACCCCTACCGCCACCTACATACAGTTATTAACCCCTAATCTGCCGCCCCTAACATCGCCGCCACCTACATACAGTTATTAACCCCTAATCTGCTGCCCCTAACATCGCCGCCACCTAAATACACTTATTAACCCCTAATCTGCCGGCCTTAACATCACCGCCACCTACATTACAGTTAGATTTCTAACAGCCAATAGGAAATAAAGGTGCAAAAATCCTATTGGCTGTTGCAATCAGCCTATAGGATTGAGCTTTGATTCTATTGGCTGATCCAATCAGCCAATAGGATTGAGCTCTCATTCTATTGGCTGTTCCAATCAGCCAATAGAATGTGAGCTCAATCCTATTGGCTGATTGCAACAGCCAATAGGATTTTTTTACCTTTAATTCCTATTGGCTGATAGAAATCTTTCAGCCAATAGGAATTCAAAGGACGCCATCTTTCAGTTTACGGCAGCGACTGTATGAAGAGGATGCGCCGGATGTCTTGAAGATGGACCCGCTCCGCACCGGATGGATGAAGATAGAAGATGCCATCTGGATGAAGACTTCTTTGTGCTTGGATGAGGACTTCGCCGGATGGATGAAGATCAAAGAGGCTTCCTGGATGAAGACTTCTTGCCGCTTGGATGAGGACTTCACCGGCTGGATGAGGATGGATGCCCGGACTTCGATAACTGTAAGTGGATCGTCGGGGGTTAGTGTTAGGTTTTTTATGTTTTTTTTTGGGTGGGGCTTTTTTTAGTTTAGGGTTCCTAAAAGAGCTGATTGCCCTTTTCAGGGCATTGCAAAAGAGCTAATTGCCCTTTTAAGGGCAATGCCCATCCAAATTCCCTTTTCAGGGCAATGGTTAGCTTAGGTTTATTTAGATATGTTTTCATTTGGGGGGTTTGGTTGGGTGGGTTGTAGGTTTTACTGTTGGGGGGGTTGTTTGTATTTTTTATTGCAATGTAAAAGAGTTGTTATCTTTGGGGCAATGCCCCGCAAAAGGCCCTTTTAAGGGTCATTGGTAGTTTATTGTAGGCTAGGTTTTTTTTTATTGGGGGGGGGGTGCTTTTTTATTTTGATAGGGCTATTAGATTAGGAGTAATTCGTTTTTATTTTTGATCATTTTTTTTTATTTTTTGTAATTTAGAAAATTGAATTTGAATAATTTATTTTATTGTAATGTTAGTTTTTAGTGTAAGGCAGGGTAGGTTTTATTTTACAGGTAACTTTGCATTTATTTTAACTAGGTAGTTAGTAAATAGTTAATAACTATTTACTAACTAGTCTACTTAGTTAAAATAAATACAAACTTACCTGTGAAATTAAAATAAAATCTAAGATAAATACAATATAACTATTAGTAATATTGTAGCTAGTTTAGGTTTTATTTTACAGGTAAGTATTTAGTTTTAAATAGGAATTATTTAGTTAAAGGGATACTGAACCCAAAATTTTTCTTTTGTGATTCAGATTATAAAAATTTTCTTCATTCTCTTGGTATCTTTATTTGAAATGTAAGAATGTAAGTTTAGATGCCGGCCCATTTTTGGTGAACAACCTGGGTTGTTCTTGCTGATTGGTGGATAAATTCATCCACCAAAAAAAAGTGCTGTCCAGAGTCTGAACCAAAAAAAAAAGCTTAAATGCCTTCTTTTTCAAATAAAGATAGCAGGAGAAGGAAGAACATTTGATAATAGGAGTAAATGAGAAAGTTGCTTAAAATTGCATGCTCTATCTGAATCATGAAAGAAAATTTTTGGGTTCAGTGTCCCTTTAATAATTTTAGTTTTTTTTAGCTCTATTTTAATTATGTTAAAGTTAGGGGGTGTTAGGGTTAGATTTAGGCTTAGGGTTATGTTAGGATTAGGTTTAGGGGTTAATATATTTTTGTAGAGTTAGTGATGTGGAAGGTCAGAGGTTTAGGGGTTAATAATTTATTATAATATATTTCATTGTGGGGGTTTAGGGGTTAATAGGTTTATTATAGCTGCGGTGTGGGCGGACGGCAGATTAGGGGTTAATAATCTTTAAATAGTGTTTGCGATGTAGGAGGGTGGCGGTTTAGGGGTTAATAGGTTTATTATAGTGGCGACAATGTCGGGAAGCGGCGGAATAGGGGTTAATAATTTTTTTTAGTGGCGCCGATGTCCGGAGTGGCAGATTAGGGGTAAATAATTTTATTTTAGTGTTTGCGATGTGGGAGGGCTTGGTTTAGGGGTTAATAGGAAGTTTATGGGTGTTAGTGTACTTTTTAACACTTTAGTTATGAGTTTTATGCTACAGCTTTGTAACGTAAAACTCATAACTACTGACTTTAGATGGCGGTACGGATCTTGTCAGTATAGAGTGTACCGCTCACTTTTTGGCCTCCCAGGCAAACACGTAATACCGACGCTATGGGAGTCCCATTGAAAAATTACTTTTTAATAATGTGGTACTGACGTTGCGTGACGCCCTAAAAGGTGTGCGGTACACCTATACCTACAAGACTCGTAAAAAGCAGCGTTAGGGAAAAAGTAGCGTTATGGGCCATAATGCTGATTTTTCACTCATAACTCCAAAGTCGTAATCTAGCTGTATGTATGTTATCATATGAGGTCACCAAGTTGTTTGCACACGGGCAGCTGGGATTGGCTGGGATTAAGGGGGAGGGTCACAAAGATCTTTAAAAGCTTTGTTTTGCACTAGTTGTTTGTCAGAGGAAGGGACTGTTTGTGTCCTGAAATGTCACATTAAAGAATATTTTTTGTCACAGTTAGCTGAAGTCCAGTGAGTGCTTATTTTAACGCTAATATATATATATATATATATATATATATATATATATATATATATATATATATATATATATATATATATATTATAGTAAATTTCACTGCAAACTAACCCCCCAGTTTATTCTTGGGTGTTCGGTATTTTTGTGGACACCTGGCAACCCTACTTGTAATCTGGCCATAAATCTAAATACTACTGTGTGTGTACCACTCCATTATCAGTTGCTTACTGATAAATAGCAAAACGCACAACTATACCTATGGACAGCACAGACCGTTACTATAACAGCATTTCTAATGTAATTGATTTTTCTGCATCTATTGTCAATGGCATTTTAGAATCTCAAGTGGCAATCCTGTTTGTTGCAAAGCCTCCGTTGGTGTTGATTTATTAAACAATTATATGTGATAATGCGCTTGTGCTAACTGCCAACCAGCAAGTATTTATATTAACCGGAATTACAGCCAGAAAAGCATTAGCATGAATCACAGAAAGCAGATTTTTTTTTTTTTTACAGGAAACACAATGCAGTTCTGGCACTCTGCTGCAATTCTCACTACATCCTCTAGAGGCCCACTAAGCGCGCTAGACAGAGCGAAGCTTATCATAGCGTCTGGCCTTGTAGGCCTCGGAGCCGTTGCTAAGAAACGTTACGTCACGAATCCCACCTCACACGCTGTACTCCGGCAGCCTAAGTTGTGTGCAGTAGCAGCAGGCCCTGGCAGCCACGTCTGCTGAGAGGAAGAGGGGGTGATAACCGTGGCTTCTGTGAGGCCTCCCTCTGTCCAGTATTAGTATGTGGATCTCCGGTTCTCGGTTTCTCGTGCTCCTGCTGTTACTGTGTTATAATGGTTTTCTTCCCACCGGAGCTTGGGACAACGGGGATTTGGAGCTTTTTGATCTGGTAGAGGAGATCCAGCAAAACTTCTACCAATTTCTGGGAGTTGAGCAGGTAATGGGATACGTGCTAGATCACAGAAGGCCTTTGGGCTTATTGGTCAGAAAAGTCTTAAAAATCCTTTTTCACTGACACATTTGACAGGTGGAAGGTTACAATTAATAACAGTGGTGCTGCTGAAAGTCTAAGGATTGATAAAGCAAAGTTTTGTATTATCACAATGATTATTTTGTATTCCTTTGAAAGTTGTATAAAATATGACCTGTTTTGGTGTTTCTATCATTTTGAGATTTCAAGTAGTACTTAATGTTCTGATGAATAATGTTAGAAGAGATGTATTATTATCCCATATTTCTGTCTTCCCTCCTGTCAAATTGGAAGTTAAAAAAAAATGTGAAAATTAGACGTTACTTTTTTTTATTTAAAAATCATAAGATGAAATGTTATGTTTATATGGTACATTCATAATAGTGTACTTCTACTTACTATTTATCTGACCAGACCTTATCTAGACAAGAAGGGGGAGTAGGCATCATTGTGTCTCCATACTGTTCCTTGAACCTTTCACTACATTCCTTTGCCCTCTCCCTTTCTTCCTCATCTTTTGAAGTTCACCACTGTAGTTCTTAGTGTTGCTGGTATTCATCGGCCTCCTGGTCCTGCATCACAATTTTGTAGATCACTTTGAAACCTTGCTCCCACACTTCCTCTTTTGTAATGTATCTTCTCTCATCTTAGCTGACCCATTGACAACCCAAACATACCTGCTACCTTTTTCTATTGCATACCATCTCTTTTGGCTTGTCCAAGTGGACATCATCTCTAACCCACTGTGAAGGCAGCTCAATTTAACCTGGTCTTCATCAATCTCTGTGCCACTTCCAAGTTCTCTGACTTCCCCTCACCTCTCTCTGACCACCATCTACTAACTTTCTCTCTTACTCTAACTGCAGCATCCTCACAAGCTCCCCAAAAACTACCTTATAGGAATTTAAATGACTGGGATCTCTCAGACTTTTCCACATAACTAAAACCTCTCGTCTCCAACATTTCATCCCTGTCTAGCCCACACCTTGTGGCCTTACAGTATAATTCAGCACTAATATCAACACTTGACAAAGCACCTCCGTCCCTGCTCAGATTGTTGGATTACTATAGCTTCAGTACGTTCCTGCCCTAAAGCCCAGTGCAGTTAGGTGGGAAGGTGTTAAAGTGTCTTCATGGGAAATGGAGACACTACGCTACAAAAAAAAAGCAGCAGTTTATATGTACTGGCAGGCAGCTGTCAGTACATAAGATGGCGGCTAATAGGTAGACGGGGGAGGTTTGGGGGGATCAAGGAGGTTGGGGAGTAAAGGGGGATCTTGCACTGCATAAAATATATATATTTTTTTATATATTGTATTTAAAAAAAAAAAAAAAAAAAAAAAGTCTTATTGTCATACTGGCAGACTGTCTGCCAGTACCTAAGATGGGGGTGACCAGTGGAGGGTGGGGGAGAAAAGAGCTGTTTGGAAGGGATCAGGGAGTGGGAACTGTCAAGTGGGAGGCTAAGCTCTACACTAAAGCTAATATTAAACTTTTAAGGTACCTAGTTCACCCCCTCACTGCCGGGAATAATAGAACTGTGGTGCACAGCTGCAATTAGCTGCCTTCTAATTACCAAAAAGCAACGGCAAAGCCATATGTCTGCTACTTCTGAACAAAGGGGATCACAGATAAACTTATACAAACATTTGTGCCATAATTGCACAAGCAATATGTACATTTCTGTGAGAAACCCAAAGTTTGTGAAAAAAGTAACAATTTTTTTATTTGATTGCATTTGGCAGTGAAATGGTGGCATGAAATATACCAAAATGAGCCTAGATTAATACCCTCGGTTCACACAGAGAGAAGCGCACTCACAGGAACGAACAACTAGCTCAATACCATTGTTAGCCTGTTCTATGGCGATTTACCACATGGGTGCAGCTTTTTAGCCCAGTAATGCTTTTCACAGAGTAGAACTTTCTTGTAGTACATCAGTCTGATCCTTCCTATTACGGTCAGTCCAGCGCCGAAATATCAGGCAATTCCTCTCTGAACAAGGAACACAGCAATCCCAGACGATCGTTTCGGCCTTCATTGGGCCTCGTCAGTGAGGTGTAGCCATATTCCTCTAAGCACACTGAGCAAGGAGTCGACATCTGGTTGCCCCTTGGGTTGTCTACTTAAATAAATAAATATATATATATATATGTTTTGACAAGTAAATAAAAAAAATTAAAAAGCTGTATTTCTGTTTAAATGGAGTGATAGCAAAATGCTAAAAATTCTCTAGTATTTTGGGCAAGTTTTTGTCTGAAAGTCCCGGTAGTGAAGGGGTTAAAAACACGCGAAACACCAAAATGAAAGAGGACTGTTTAGCCACAGCATAGTATTATTGATAATTTTGTGACATATTATTAAAGATGTTTCCTGTCTTTTTTATGACTCCAGATTATTATTGCCTTGTAGCTCCTGCCAACAATCTGGAAAGTGGCCAAATTGGTGATGTTAGTTTCTGCTGGGGTAAAATAATGCCATAGTGACTTTCTATTTTAGATTCATGTCCACTTAAAGTGACATTATAGTGCAAAAAATACATACTCTAATTAAAGCATTTCATTTTAGCACTAGCTACCTTGCAATGCTATGTGTTTAAAAATCAGGGCATGTACTTTTTGCACTTTAATGGGACAGTAAAGTCAAAATTAAACTTTAATGATTCAGATAGAGCATTCAATTTTAAATAATTTCTTAAAGGGACATAATACTAATATGCTAAATCACTTAAAACTGATGCAGTATAACTGTAAAAAGCTGACAGGAAAATATCACCTGAGCATCTCTTTGTAAAAAAGGGAGATATTTTACTTCACAATTTCCTCAGCTCAGCAGAGTAAGTTCTGTGTAAAAAGTTATACTTTAGCTGCTGCCCAGCTGCAGGTAAAAAAAATAAAAAATGAAGAAATGAACAGCAGCCAATCAGCATCAGCAGTGCTGAGGTCATGAACTCTTTTACTGTGATCTCATGAGATTTGACTTAACTCTCATGAGATTTCATGGTAAACTTCCTTAAACTGAATAGGGAAATAGCATGTGTGCACGAAAGCTCACTCCCTTAGCTGTCCCGGCACAGACATACTGATTTGCTGCTTAAAGTCCTTAGCAATGGGGTTTTGAATACTTAGGACATTTTGAGGTAAAATATCTTTCTTTTTTACATAGAGATGTTCAGTTGATATTTTCTAGTCAGCTTTTTACAGCTATGCTGCATCACTTTCAAGTGTTTCAACATTTGGGTATCATGGCCCTTTAATTTACAGCCTTGTTTGCAACTATGTATTATATTACTTTAAACAATGTTGCAAACACTGCTGCCAGATCGCTAATGACACGTGCATCCTCCTGAGGTCATTTAGGGTTACTATTTAACAAAGGATACCAAGAGAACTAAGCAACATTTAAAATAGAATAAAATTGGAAAGTTATTTTAAAATGTAATGCTCTATCCAGTCCATTTAAGTTTAATTTTGACTTTTATTGTCCCTTTAAGACAGTTAATAATCAGAGTTTGTTCTGGTGTAAAAGCACTCCATTGTAATCAATTCTTGTTTTTCTATTTTCAGGAGCGTGCTATCTTTTAGAAAAAATATGATCCCTAGTTTTTACCACTTCTATGTGGTGGCACTTCTGCACATACCTCTGCTGCTGTTCTAACTATAACCTGCAGACAGAAAACACATGACATATGTTTAAGGATTTGTCAACAGGACTTTAGATGTGGATCTTGGAGTTACAAGTGGCTTCTTTAATAAATGAAAGAAACCTGTTTTTATTAAATTTGCATAGAAATTACTTAAAGGTTAGAAAAACACAAAATGCCAGCACTCCTGAGAGAGACATGTTTGTCTTGTAATTTGTTGCTGTAATAGATGTTACATGTAGGATCAAATGTCATTTTATAGTTTTTTTACAATGGAATATTACAGGGAAATTCTTATGCATTATAGAGCATTTTATTATTTTATTTTAGCTGTAGTATCCCTTGCATACTATTTATTTAACCTCTTTAGGACATATGACGGAATATTTCCGTCATAAAACAATTGAGCAAACTGAAAGCTGTGTCCTTAAAGGGTTAAAGGGACATGAAGCCCAAATCTTTTCTTTTTTTCTTTCAGATAGAACATACAATTTTAAAAAAGTTTCCAATTTTCTCCTATTAATTTTGTGTTTTCATTTTATCCTTTTGTTGAAGAGATATGTAGTGTGCACATTTGATATTTGATATAGAAGTACATAGGTTGTTTAAAATTGTATGTTCTATCGGAATCATGAAAGATTCGTTTTAACCTCTGAAACTCCTGAGAAAAAAAGCTCAAGCCACTATTAATAATAAAGTGGTCCAGCTTTATAAACCCAGCTTGTCAGTAATATATATGTGCTTGCAATGTGTTATGTTTTAGGCAGCCATATACACTTGGAATTCCATGCAAATCTTTACCAGTTTACTTGCTGGCGAGCACCATTGTAAGCAATGGAGGAAATAGAGCCAGACAGTAGTGTGGGGAAAAGTACTTGCATACATATCATTTTGTATTTATTTTTTATAATTTTATCTTTTTATTTCTCTAGGCACATACAGGATCCCTTGATTTAAGTAATTTAAAAAAAATAAAAAAAATACTGAAAATGTAAAATAAGAAACCCCCCAAAATAAAAAATCACCCCAATGTCTCTGCTTGAAAACTCATTGCCATTCACGTGAATTTGGAGCGGCATTTCTTTATGAATACACATGAAAATATGATGCAGATTAAAGAGAACACGATTAAAAATAAGTGGTGTGTCTATTTGCACAAAGCCCCTAAAGGGAGAGGAAAGTCAAAGTTAAACTTGCAGGATTCAGATAGACACAGAAAACAGGGAGATGCACTCAACTGGGCTTAGAATTGAAGCTGAAAATTGCTTTGTCCCTCCTTACTCCCATGGTACAATGTGTTTCTGCATACTATGCCTTTCACAAAGGTAAAATCTCCTGTAGCATATCAGTCTTACTCTGCCAAATGACAGTCCAGCGCCAAAATACCAGGCAAATCTCCTTTGAACAAGGGAAAACAACAAACCCCAGATGTACTTTTCGGCCTCTATGGGCCTCGTCAGTGAGGTGCAGTTGCATCTCTCTAATTCATGTGTGCAAGGCCATGTCTGGTTGCCCATTTTACTCTTAGAGAGACCTAAGAGCATTTGCATACAAATTGTTGTTTTTCCAGCTTCAGTTCTAAGCACAGTTGAGTACATCTCTCTGTTTTTCTGCAAGGATTCAGGTAGAGCATGTAATTTTTAAAACACTTTTAAATTCACTTCGGAGGAATTTACCATTGCACACCAGCGCTATTTTGCGCTTGCGTGCAATCGCGCCCCCTGCCCGCGCACAGCAGGTGTCAATTTCCCCCCTCGGACTAGACCGCTTAGATTGAATTTTGCCACTTTAGAGGTGTGGCGAAAGGTTAGGAAAGCAACGGTCTGATGACCGCTGCTTGTTAAATTCGACAAGCAGATTCTCTTGTGAGAACCTGCAACCGTGGGGGTTCAAAGGCTGGCGAAAGCCTTTGATAAATCGACCCCTATATGTGTTCAGCTAGCTGCCAATAGTGCAATGTTGTTCCTTCAGCAAAGGATTACAAGATAATAAAGCACATTTGATAATATCTAAACCATGAAAGAAATTTTTTTGGATTCCTATCCCTTTTAATAGATTTTGTTTTTGTGTGTGGATCACAGGAGCAAATATTTGGATGGCAGATAAGAACCAATAGGCCCTTCATGTGTACCCTTGTTTCCTTTACATGTCTACCAATATTTCCTTTTAATGTATCAGCAAAATTCATTCTTGGGACAGACTTATGCATAGCTTAAGACATTCTTGAGCTCTTTTTCCTTTCCACCACTGATGGAAACGTATTCCATTAACAACCAGCACTTTTGTAAATAATTGCTTCCACAAATTACCTTTTAAATCTAATAACACTGTGATGATGAACTCTTATGCTTTCAGCCTCTGTTACGTTAAATCTGTTTGCTTTCATTTTAAACTAACAGGAAGTGTGCAACTGGCCCGCGGATAGAGGCCCTTTGGCTGAAAAGGAAAACTACCCTAGATCTGTTGGTGGAGAAGCGGGTCGTTCCACAGGCAACTAACTAAACTTTTATTTTCAGATATAAAAATCAAAATACACAGTGCAACACACTCGTAAATGTAGCAAAGTAAAAAAATATATTTTTCTCTAAGCTATATATATTAAGATCAAGGGCCTGAGGATCTAAAACTCCCTATTCTGGCAAGATTATCTAATAAGTCTTGTCAGTACTGTAAGGTCCCTCAAACAATTTTAGAAAGGCAAACTTGATGGCTCTAAATACAAAGGAAAAACTACTACATTTCAATATAATGCTCAAAATAGAACTGGAAAGATTTTGCTTTATCTCTCCCCAAACCAGTGAGGTTTGGCCATCCGGCCCTAAGGCCCCGTTTCTCAAAAACTCGCTGGCATTAAGGGAAATCATCAGCTTATTTTAGGGAACACTATAATGTAAAGTAAGTGTTTCTTCTTCAGTTAAATAATATTAGTGAACTCCAGTTAATGAGATACACAGTTCCTAAGGTAAAAATCGCCTTCAAATCAATCCTTGGGAGGCCTTGCAATACTGATGACGCATCTTATAGAACCTTGCTAGACCAGGGAGCTTTAAATAATCGGGCCCTATGTTTTCCAGGAAGTAGCCCAAGTGACATACCCTTAAATGCAACTTTATTATTAGGTTACAAAATTAAGAGATTTTCCAGGCAGCGGACACAGTGGCGTCAATAGGGGGTGCGGGACGCACCTGGGTGACAATGTTGAGATGCATAGATTTTTTTATTAGAGGGGCTGGCATTTGTGAACATTAGTGGGACTGGGGAAGTTGTAGACACACAATTTTTTGCCCCTTGAGCCAGTGCTGCAATTTCAACAAATAGTTTTCCCGGCTGCTTTTTCTTGTTTGTACTTTGCTCCTTCCCTGCCCAATATCACTATGAATGTTGTGGGCGTGCCGTGGGGCTTGCGATGTTGCGCTGCTAGCCTAAACCTGCCTGCCTATCTGTGCTCACTGCTCAGTGACATGTGGAGCATGGAGTCACTCACTGCTGTGCTGTCTCTCTAAACGGGAACTGGGAAATCATGAGGGGATGCCTGGTACCTGACCGCATGACTGTTTGACACTGTCTCTAAAGTGAAGGAGCCACGTATGATGCCCACCAGATCGGTACGGTTACAGTACACTAAGTGCACACTGAACAGGTAGGAGGGGAGGGCGGGCGGGGGTCTGGGGGTGGGAAGAGTGCAGAGGTGATTGGCCAAAAGAAGCGGTAGGCACGCGGCCCAGGGCTGTGCACTGACAGACTTGGAACAGAGTCAGAGCAGAATTTTCATAGTTTGCGCGCCTAAACCTTTTCTTCAGTGATTTATTTTAGAGTGCACTGTTTATCTTTAATTTGATGCTCTGCTGAGCCAGGGAGCAGCTCTAGGCATGAGCTTTATAATTACTGCAGTGCAGTTTAAATATTATGTATGTGTGTGTCTGAGCTTTTGTGTGTGCGTGTTTGAGTTTTTGTGTGTGTGTCTGAGTGTGTTTGTGTGTGCACCTGAGTATGTTTTTAAGTGTGTCTGAGTGTTTGTATGTGTGTGTGCCTGTGTTTTTGTGTGCGTCTGCTTTCTGGGGGGGGGGTGACACCATAACTTACCGCACCGGGTGACACCAACCCTAGTGACGCCACTGAGAGGACATGTTTGGTCGCATTGTTGTGCGTTGTTCCAGCTTCTAAATTTTATCCGAGCAATATTGCTTTACAAAGTTGACATTGTGTGGTAAATTTCATGGATCATGTAACGGATGAATATTCCCTACTAAATGATACCAGGATCATTGGGATCGAGGTCAGCCAAAATAATCAAGAGATCTACATGAGGTTGTGGACTCGCATAACCCCCACCCCCAGGGCAGAGCATCCTTGGATCTCTTACGTTTTACAGTGCCATAAGTGCACTTCTCAATTGTTATATTAATTTCTGCACTGACTGATCACGCAGAATATGGTGGCATTTAATCTCTTGGGCAAGCTAACAAGATTGCTCAAGGAGTATCAGGTGGATTTTACTGAAACTTTGAGATACATGCTCAACCCTCTCACTACTAATGTTGCCACCAGTGATCTTCACAAGGGTCTTATGCTTGCTCACTATGGGAGCGACGTTGCTTTGGGGCCCCAGCACTACTCGCCAACCTGCACTGGCAACATCAAAGGCTCGAAGGTAAAAGAATTAAGCTTGCTGGAACAATCTTTAATTTTGCAGGCACCACAAAAAAGCAAAGCATCTAAGGTTGAAAATGTGCATCCGAGGGATACTACAAAAAGCTTTACTGAAACTCCACATGGCCTCAAGGATAAGATTTTCACTCAAAATGCCCGGACTACAAAGCTCTTATGTTACTTTGAAACCACTCTCCCCAACTTCGGCTTTTTGGAAGAAAGTAGTGACTCGGATTGCCTGTGGAACTTGCAGTCCATGAAATGGGACTGTTTGAGACTCTTCTGATCCAAAGGCAAGGTTACCTGTTAGAAGATCTTTGGGACAGTACTCCCTACCACAACTCAAATTGCTGGAATCGGTTAACTTTCCTTACTAATGGAGATAAGCCTGGCTATTCCGCAGAATGGCTGACCTCAACAAAATTGTATACCAGCTATTTTTTCTCATGTGTTTTTTTTTTTTTTTTTTTATTGCACTCACAAGCTATGAGGCAAATTCGTCTGAAATTGGAGGACTGATTGATGTCTGGTTTATCATGTTTCTGACAAGTCTGTTTTTATTTTTTGTATTAGAAGAGAAAATTGTCGATTTCCTGTTAAATGTTTGGCGTTATTCTTTTATTATATGTTCCAGCATATTTTCATATATGTAACCTTTTTGTTATTGCAATCTGGGGTTGTGTACTTTCTCCATATTGTATGTACAACTTCAAGGTAGTCTGGTTTACCTATAAGTGGAGAGACACTGTATTAGTAATAACTTTATGTGGACTGTCCTATTACATTGCAAAATGTATTGAACTGGCATTTCCACCTATCAACCACTTATTTTAAGATATAACCATTTTAAAGTGCCACTTACCCCCACCTTGTTTTATCTGAATAGCAGTATGTTATAAATGCCTCTTAAATATATATTTTATGTTTAGAGCCATTACATTCTCTATTTCTTTATGGCGAATGAGAGGGCGCTAATAAGCTTGGTATACTTAACACACCTAATTGGTTTAGGTCAAAACAAAAATTATAATCATAAGCGGTGTAGTTTGTAAATCTTTTACTAGTGGAAATAATCCCTAATACAAAACAGTATATGAAAACATTTAAGAACACATGAATTAAAATTAGATACAATATTTATAATTAGTGCTGTAGGAATCCCTGATACATAAATTTATAAAACAATATATGAAACATTTAAAGACACATGATTTAAAATTAGATACAATATTATGATTAGTGCTGTAGGAATACCACCCTGATATAAAAATATGTATTTACAATAAGCGCTTGTTTTGGAAATGCATTGATCAATGTTTGATTCCTTAAAATCAGTTGGTTTATTCCTGGATATAAGGGACAGTCTTTATAGTCCTTATAAATTTTCAACAGATGCAATTACTTTAGGTTGTATGATTTATTGCATACAAAACTATCAGTGTGATAAAATTTACTGGATAGAAGCAATAAAAAGTTCCTTATTAACGACACTTTGTATCCTTGCTTGTTTATATATATCACTTTAACTCACAGAAAGTTGCAGCGACTGTATCCGAATGTCGCTGTGGTGTATTTCAGAGACTGTGATCTTTAATCGTAACACGCTCCTTGCGTGTGGGCCGCTTTATGTACTGCAGCTCCTATCCTCTGGCACAGGATTCTCGACTCCCTCCGTGGGGAGGTAACCGGCAGAGGTACGCCGCTCTTTGTGTGTGAATATCTGATGAGCTGTTAAGCTTACAGTTTCCAATACTCACAGCTCCCTGTTTGTGACAAGCAGTCTTGATGCAAGTATGATCCTCGAGGTGAATGGGCACCCGCTCTTAGCGTTAATACGCGCGGGTAAATACTAGGTACCTAGTGGGTTTGGTTCTGGTAACAGGCAACTTCAACTTCTGCGCGTTTCACCCATATGTGTGGGCTTTATCAAGATATCCTCGAGGATCATACTTGCATCAAGACTGCTTGTCACAAACAGGGAGCTGTGAGTATTGGAAACTGTAAGCTTAACAGCTCATCAGATATTCACACACAAAGAGCGGCGTACCTCTGCCGGTTACCTCCCCACGGAGGGAGTCGAGAATCCTGTGCCAGAGGATAGGAGCTGCAGTACATAAAGCGGCCCACACGCAAGGAGCGTGTTACGATTAAAGATCACAGTCTCTGAAATACACCACAGCGACATTCGGATACAGTCGCTGCAACTTTCTGTGAGTTAAAGTGATATATATAAACAAGCAAGGATACAAAGTGTCGTTAATAAGGAACTTTTTATTGCTTCTATCCAGTAAATTTTATCACACTGATAGTTTTGTATGCAATAAATCATACAACCTAAAGTAATTGCATCTGTTGAAAATTTATAAGGACTATAAAGACTGTCCCTTATATCCAGGAATAAACCAACTGATTTTAAGGAATCAAACATTGATCAATGCATTTCCAAAACAAGCGCTTATTGTAAATACATATTTTTATATCAGGGTGGTATTCCTACAGCACTAATCATAATATTGTATCTAATTTTAAATCATGTGTCTTTAAATGTTTCATATATTGTTTTATAAATTTATGTATCAGGGATTCCTACAGCACTAATTATAAATATTGTATCTAATTTTAATTCATGTGTTCTTAAATGTTTTCATATACTGTTTTGTATTAGGGATTATTTCCACTAGTAAAAGATTTACAAACTACACCGCTTATGATTATAATTTTTGTTTTGACCTAAACCAATTAGGTGTGTTAAGTATACCAAGCTTATTAGCGCCCTCTCATTCGCCATATTGTTTGTTCATTTTTCTATCTTGAGGAGATAGTGGAGAGTGGCTTAGGTATCCTTTTTAGATTTTAAGCGCTGAGTACTCCTGTGCTATCTTGTATTTATTCTCTATTTCTTTGTAAGATGTATAAACGGTAAATTAAGCTGAGGGAGATAGTTGTCAGTCTCATATTTTGTCTGCTGCTTACGATTTTTTGTTTTAACTAATGCTCTGGGGTCTAGATTGTAGTCACCTTCTTGAGTACATAGATAGCCAGTGCTTGAGTTATATGCCAGTACGTTTTATATGCCATGAGTCCAAGTATTTTATCCCCCAATATGCCCTTTCTCATTTATAAATTCAGTTTAGAAAGTCGCAGGCTGGCCACTACTTTTTAGTAGGGATAAGTTTTATATTTCAATTTCTAGTTTGTCTCTAGGGGTTTACTAAGCGTTATTCAGAGTCTATTAAAATATGAAACTGAGTGGTCTCCTATATTTCAAGGTATTCTGTTAGTATAATTATACTCATTGTATAGAAAGTCAAAAAGTACTTTTAGGAGGTCTACAGCTAGATTGGCATGGTATCTTAATGCTGTTTATGTGAACTATTGTCTCCTCTTTTGTAACATTGATACAAGTGACATTTCTTTTATTCTTGATTTGATTATTATGGAGTTTATTAAGCATTTGATATTGTTTTTGTAAAAAAATAAAATTAAAATCTAGTTTTACTTAATGCAAATGCAGCAAATGTTTTGGAAAATAAACACACATTTACACAAAACGCATATCTTTATTTAATATTATGTCCCTTTTCATAATTGGTTTTCCACCTTTTCGTAGCAAGTACCACTACATGCCCTGTGTTTTTCAATTCCAATTTTCAAATTTCTAACCCTCCAGTTTCTAAGGGTTTCCTTACCTGAGTACAGTTAAATCGGTCACAATGAGTGAGCAGCTAACTAGCCGGGCAGGGAATTAGAAACTGGTCTGTTGATTCTTGAGGGTAGAGCAGAGAAGCACTGATTTCTGGAATTTACTAAATGTTTACATTAGGATCAGGGGAAAAAATTATAAAGGGCCAGACATTGAGTACCACTTGCCAATGGTCCAGGTAACTCCAGGGGTACATGTACCAAAGTTTGAAAGGCATGTCCTTACATGAAAAAATACAAAACCATATTATGAGGAAAGTTGATCACATAAGCAGCTTATCAGGTTCATTTTATTGTAGCATACATGCGTATAAAACACTTATCATATTTCCCTTGTGATATTTCATTTTGGTCCTATACCTGTCACATCTCTGTGACAGTTGTTCAGTGATAAACACTTTACTTGGCTTTATATGACTGTTTCTCAACCCCAGTCTGCAAATTTTTTTTTTTTTTTTTTTTTTTTTTAATATTTTATTTATAACCAACACATGGTACAGTAGTAAGAAACAGATCAAAGACACACCATACAGGGTGCAGTGGAGCAGTTCAAAACTGATAAGGTAGTATGATACAATAGCATATAACAACGCAAGTCTGTCAGATACAGTAGAGACCTACACAGGACTTATATGGGTAGAGCATGTTCTAGCTTATATACTCACTAATACCATAATGCTGGGGTTTTATCTTTTTAACCTAACACAATCAACCTACACTAACAATATTACACAAAACATAAAACACAAACAATCAAACAAACAAACAATCGGGATAGCCAAATCTACCAGAAATTATACTTAACCTGACTAACCATCTGTATGCATAGTGTCCCATGCTACATTTATAAAAAAATTTCATCAGATATAGGATAGCGGGACACATCTGACCCACATAACACAGTGATGGGGTCTATGTTGTCAGTATTGTAAATCTAAGATTGGTTAACTAGTCTCATACTAATTAGTGTATGTTAGGGAACAACCATGGGCTGAGCTTGATGATGTCATATATTTTAAATAGGCTGTTAATCGCTGGTCTAGAGCAGGTTACCTCCATGGGAATGGAGTGGGACAAGATATATTACCTGTACTGTAGCTTTTAAAAATTACGTTGTGTTGATAACAAGCATGGTCAGGGGTGGTTGGTTTCTTAGCTAAAGGGGAAGGAACCAGGGGGACTCAGTTTTTATAGCTTTAATCCAACAGATATATAAAATTAAAACAACACCAACAAATCAAAAATAGTGTTACGGGGTATGATATAGGTGGAGCTGGGTTATCAAAATTGTCACACTCAACTTCCAAGTTTTGTGGCGCTCAAGTTTAAATATGAGGACTGGCATGCTTTTAATAGATTGACATACAATCATATACCAAGTGATCCTATTTATCCTCTAGTATGGAACCAATAGACAATATACTAGGTATAATCCATGGATTTAAAGCATGTTATAGGGTTTTCATTGCGTGGCTCTCGATGTATAGAAGGGTGTTACATACAGTAAATGTAATTATCAAAAATGGGAAACAAAAGGTTCAGCTCTAGAATTATGGAGAATATATGAGTGCTGGAGTAAGAGGAGGACTAAGCAAATCTGTAACTAAGGGTACATATCTATCGCCAGCTGCAGTATTTATATTAGCAATTATAGATGTGGTGCAAAAGAACAAAAACAGACATATTAGTCAAAATTGTCACACTCAATTACCAAGTTTTATGGCGCTCAAGGTTAAATATGAGGACTGGCGTGCTTCTAATAGACTGATATATAGTCAGATATCAAATGATCCTATTTATCCTCTATTATGTAACCAATAGATAATAAATTAGGTATAATCCCTGAATTTAAGGTATGCTATAGGATTTTCATTGTGTGACTCACAATGTATAGAATTTCAACACATCGTGTTAACTCAATAGGGTAAGCACAGAGAGTTGCAGTGTAAACAGTATCCACTATGCACCACATCTTCCAGCTACCAGTATTCATGATGGCTCGAGTCTAGAGGAGCAAAAGTACATAGGCAGCCTTCCAATCCCACCAAAATCTAGTAGTAAAGACTACGCACATGCAGGATCTAGAAAAATATTGAACATCTGCTACTATTAATTGTGCTGTGTGAAGGCAAGGTAATTTGGAATATGAGGGTGGACAACTATCCACAGCATGAGTACGTATGTATGTGAGTTAACCCCAGAGTGGGAGAGTCGCTTTGTTCCGTTGACTATAGGCAGTGTAGGGTTTTCAGCAGATGGGTAATATTAGATAAACAGTTCACTCGACTTTAGCCTGGGTTAGAGAGAAATAGCTATACTGTATTTGACCGGTTTCCTCTGCAGCAATTACAGTTTTTCACAAGCACAACGGTTTAACTCAGACAAAACACATGACTGATGTATAAGACCTTGATTTATATATTAAGGCAATGCCGCAGTCCATTTCCTCCATTCCAGCAGGACAGTCTCGAGTGTGAATGAAATGTATTAACCTATCCCCTCCTTGATCAAAGCCGATGCTCCCAAACGCTGGTCTCCTTGCCGCTCCATGCACTGAACTAAGTAGCTCGAAAAAGGTAATCCACATGGTAGACAGACTCGTGAGCACTGGAGGAAACACACGTCCGCGTCCACCACAAGTACAGATGGCTCAAATAACAAAATTGACCGGAGCTGCCCCAGAGCCGAAGCTAGACAATCAGAGGGACAGCCGTCGATCCTCGCAACCAATTGCGGAGCCTGTAAAGGAGTAGTGCTCTGTAGTAGAGCTGTGGCGCCGCTCCTCACCGTCCGCTCAAGACATTGTGCAGCCATAACGTCCAGGCCATGTGAAGAGGTGGCAACATGAGAGCAGGATCGCATGCCGACAGCCGCAGCATCCATTGCCAGGGGGGTCCCAGCCACCTTCAGCTTAGTTAGTGAGACTTGCTGAGGCTCAGGTACTTGGAACTTCTGTATTTCACAAATAAGTTCCCCCATAGCAATTGTAAGGGAGTCCAATGCTGGCGCAAAGACTTCATTAAGGGCTGCGATAAGGTGTTCCATAGTGAGCACGTCTGAAAGGCCCAAGGGCTGAATATAACTTTTTAGGGCCTTCTCGGTGGCCAGGGGTTGTAATGTCCCGATCCTACACGTTTCCCGGACACAAATATTGCCAAGGGAGGTCTGGATGGCTTGGGATCTGCCACAGTGCTTTTTATAAGTAAGATTCATTCACGGAGCTGTGTGAAGCTGTGGCCATCTTGGTTAGCCGTCTACCGGAAGTCGAGTCCCCAGTCCGCAAATTTTACTAACCATCCAGAATTTCCCTACTTGGGCACAGTTGAGCCAGTCGGTGAGTGAGCAGCTGACCTGCCCAAGCAGGGAATTAGAATCTGGCCTGTTGGTGATGGTTCAGGGTAGAATTGAAAAGCACTTATTTATATTTTACAGTGAATGTTTACTTTAGCTGCATCAGGGCAAAACATAATGGAAAAGCAAGTTAGAGTACCTCTTATCAAAGCACCAGGTACCTCAAGGGATACACGTACCACCGGATGAGAAACAATGCTTTAGATTGTGTACTATTTTGGTAGCCCTCCTTATAACAGTGTCTTGTTATTTATTTTCTTCTCTGAATAGTAATCTATAGTGTTCTCTTCTATACAACCAAGCATTTTGCTGTTTTTTATGCTGTTCTTGAGATTCTTGAGTCTAGTCTAAAGGAATTCAGTTTATGAATTAGTTTCTAGTGTGGGACAATGTGAAAAGCTTCACTAAAATCTAGATAAGCTACATCTACTGCTGTACCCTTGTCTCACTTTATGTAGTTAACGGGAAAGTCAACACCAGAATTTTTGTTGTTTAAAAAGAAAGATAATCCCCTTATTACCCATTCCCTAGTTTTGCATAACCAACACTGTTACAGAAATATACTTTTTACCTCTGTGATTACCTTGTATCTAAGCCTCTGCAAACTACCCCCTTGTTTCAGTTGTTATGACAGACTTGCATTTTAGCCAATCAGTGCTCACTCCAGGGTAACTTCACGTGCATGTGCTCAATGTTATCTATATGAAACACATGAACTAATACCCTCTAGTGGTCAAAATGCATTCAGATTAGAGGCAGTCTTCAAGGTCTAAGAAATTAGCATATGAACCTCCAAGGTTTAGCTTTCAACTAAGAATACCAAGAGAACAAAGCATAATTGGTGCTAAAAGTAAATTGGAAAGTTGTTTAAAATTACATTCCCTATTTAAATCATGACATTTTTTTTTGGACTTGACTGTCCCTTTAATTAAATCAGCGAGATGAGACTGATGTGACCTTCCTGGCTAACTAAATTGTGTTTTTTTTTATTATTATTCTGTAAGTTTCTCTTGTGTAAGGCACAGTTTTTTTTTCTTAAAAAAATTGAACTTTTTTTTTTTTTTTTATCTACTACTAATTTTAAAATGACAGCTACTCATGTCTTCCTTAACTCTGTTTATGAAGGTATTACATTAGCGATTTTTCCTTTCATCTGGAACAACTCATGCTAACATTGGCTGATTAATTAGATCAGCTAATGGTGTAGCTTGTGCAGATTTGAAGTTCTCTTAAACCCATTGGATGAATATTATTTGGATGTACAAACTGTTTCACTTTTATTTTTGCTAATGACAGTAACACTTTTATTCTCTGTAAAAAGAGATGTGCCAACCACATTACCGTTTGTGGTAGCATCCCTTAATAGATTCTCCTATCTTCATAACCTTATAAAGACAGAACAGAATTTAATCATTTAGACGTCCATTTCCTTATCTCCTTCCACAGGTCTACTGTCAACTGTCTTAAAAGTGTTCTAAACATGCATTTTTGTAATTTTAAAATTTTGATAAACGTGGTTATAAACAATATTGTGGTTTTTTTTCCTCCTAAACTCTATAGTAAAAATAAGAGGCTATTCTCATATAAATAGGGTCCTTTCAGTATTGTTATTTAACTGCAAATATTGGTTGCCGTTACCCTCTATTCAAATAGATTGACTGGGGTTGTGACAGGAAGTACTGGACTGTGTACAAATAAAGTTAAAACCTTTTTTTTATTAAAAAGTAATCTATACTACATATTGCAATGATTTATATTAAGTATAATACACTGCTTAAAGGGACATTCCAGTCAAAATTTAAATGCACATAAATTAATTACATCTTTGAATAGAAACATATTTGCAATATACATGTATTAGCAAAAATGTTTCTAGTAAAAGTTATCACTGTTTTAGTGTTAGCATTTTTCTCTGCACGTGCATGTGAAGCATAGCTGGACATTCTCAGTTCACCAGCATTTTAAATACTGTACCTGCTCAGAGTGCCAGTGGGGACTGTATCATGTCAGCAATTAACAAATTGAGTCATTACCAGATGGTACAAGCACCCTACTCTCTCTGAGCAAGTGCTGTGATTAAAATGCTGGTGCACGTTGCATACTTAAATACACTTTTGAAACAGCTGTAGCTTTTATTAGAAACATTTTTGCTAATGCATGTATATTACAAAAATGCTTCTATTCAAAATTGAAATAAATCCATGTGGATTTAAATTTTGGCTGGAATGTCCCTTTAATCCTTTTTTATTACAACAATGAAACTGACTGTTTTGTTGTTTCTAATGGTAGTAAGAGTCCTCGAGACCTTACTCTTGGGAATCACAGCACCTGGCCACCAGTAGGCTACCAGATCTTTAATATATCCCTCCTACTTCGCATTCTCTCCCAGTAGTTATTTGCCTCCTCAAGGACAGATGTTTAAGAAAAAGTGAATTTATGTATTCTTCATCATCACCCTTAGTGGATAGTTCCCAGAAGAGAGGGTGTTGCTGTTTTTTAGACACATTTTATGCTACAGTATAGCAGTGGCTATAATTTAGGTTAACGGGGGTTTAATAGGATCTTGCTGAAAGAGATCCTGTAGGGTTTCCCTTTTGAATTTTGATTAATTATTCAGGGTATTTTCTTTATTATGGAGCAAACTGGGACTACTGAGGCTACTCCTGAGTCAGCTGAGGGTACTGTCAGGGAAATTGTGATTCCTACTAATAAATGTTTATTTATAAGGAGGTGGTAATCTTTGTGACCTGCAGAACATGCAGCTGTTTACCACATAAACTTGCATTCCCCGATCCTATCATCTTATACTGCTAGATTTTATGCCTGTTGTGCACACTAACGTCACTAAATCAGTGCTTACATAATTTGTTTGCATAAATGCTTTCAATTGAATATAAAATCCATTAAAATGTATTTCAAATCTGACTAGAAGGTCCTTTTAGTATATAACATTTTCTTATATTCAGAGGAATAGTATAAGGTTAATATTTTCCAAGGGAGATGAATATTTATATTAAAATTAATATTCGGCCCCAAAGGGCACATATGTATGTATTTAGCTTGATTATTGTTTTCGTCATTGTTTAACATGGCATTGCAACAATGAAATGAGTTATAGAAGGTAGTTTGTCTAATATTCCCATAATGGTAAAAGGTACATTCTTTGTTCTGTAAAATAAATGTATAATTCTCTTACTTAAAAAAGAAATCACTGCAGCAACCTTCATCAAAGCCAATGGAACCTCCATTTTTAGCATTTTCCCTTCATTGTCTCCTGTAATAATTTTATGGATCTATCATTTTCATTCTTTAGAGCTAGCATCTGCTAAATCTTTGCTGTATTTTTTTTTTTTTTTATCGTAAGTGCAAAGCTTTATGTAATTTCCAAATTGGACGGACAGTACTTGCATCTCTTTCTTATATTTGTTCTGGTATTCCAAAGCAGGACTTGATAAACACTAGGGTCCTGTACTACCTGCTTGTTAATAATAACAATAATAATATTAAAGGGACAGGGATTCAGATAGAGCATGACATTTTAAGCCACTTTCTAATTTACTCCTATTATCAAATTTCCTTTATTCTCTTGGTATCTTTTTTTTTTAAAATGCAAGAATGTAAGTTTAGATGCCGGACCATTTTTGGTGAACAACCTGGGTTGTCGCTGATTGGTAGATAAATTCATCCACCAATAAAAAAAATGTTGCCCAGAGATCTGAACCAAAAAAAAAGCTTAGATGCCTTATTTTTCAAATAAAGATAGCAAGAGAACGAAGAAAAATTGATAATAGGAGTAAATCAGAAAGTTGCTTAAAATTGCATGCTCTATCTGAATCACGAAAGAAAAAATTTGGATTCAGTGTCCCTTTTAAAGTGATTCTCATGCTTCATGCATCTGTATGTACTCAGCTAATCCTGGTGGGGATGTCAATTGGTTTTCTAAATCATGCATGTAGCTTACTCCCTCTAACTTAATAAAGTGGAAGCTGAAAGCATTTTCCACAAAAAAAAAAAAAAGCCAAAGCAAGGGGTCACAATCTTAAGTTAGAGGGTAGCAGATTCAGGAGAAATGTGAGGAAGCATTTTTTTTACCGAAAGGAGGGTGGTGGATTCATGGAATAAACTTCCAATTTAGGTGGTAAACAAAGACTGTAAAGGAATTCAAAAATGCCTGGGACATGGATAAGGCTATCCTAAGAAAAACGTAACATGTAATGTGGGTATACTTTTTGGTTCTTACCTACCGTCACATTCTGTGTTTCTATGGGTAACATTCTTGCAAAACTGCTAACCTATAGTGCTCTAGAAATGGGCCCGCTCCTAAGCATATGTCCCTGCTCTTCAACAAAAAAATACCAAAAGAATGAAGAATAATTGATTATAGAAGTAAATTAGAAAGCTGTTTAAAATCACATGCTCTATCTGAATTTTATATAGATAAATATAGATAAAGGGGAATCAGTTGATGTGATATACCGTATTTATTCGAGTATAACGCGCAAATTTTCGACCAAAAAAAGAAATCAAAGTTTGGGTGTGCGTTATAAACGAGGGCTGGGGTGGGGTGGCAGTGGCGGCCGGTCCATTGAGGGCGCAGGTGAATTGTGAGTTCGCACTGCGCCTTTTCTGGGCTGCAGCCGCTCACTGTACGCGAGGGCGAAGAAAAAAAAAAACGTCCCCTCGTCGCGTACAGTGGGCGGCCCGAACTGGGGGTGAGAATTCTTATTATCCGCTGTATGGTAAGCATTGCTTTTGTACAATTCAGTGTTTTGCGTACCGTAATTCAGTGTTCTTCATATTTTAATTGATATACTGGTACCCGTTAGATGGCAACTCAGGGTATCAAGAGAAAACGTTCTGCATGTGACGCTTCATTCAAGCTCAAAGTTGTTGATCATGCTGAAATTCACGGAAATCGAGCAGCTAGCCGAGACTTCACTGTACCAGAGATGAATGTTAGAGAATGGAGAAAACAGAAAGTCGTCCTGAAAGATATGAATAAAACAAATAAAGCACAACGAGGGAGACAAGCCATGTACCCAGACATGGAGAAGGAACTTTATGAATGGATCATTGACCAAAGAAGTAGTGGGTATATTCACAACACTCCACATTAGACTTCAAGCCCAAAAGTTTTGCAAAGATTCAAACTTCAAAGCCTCTAATGGATGGACACAAAAGTTTATGAAAAGGCATGGACTTGCAATACGCCAGAGAACAAAGATAGCACAGAAGCTACCTAATGATTTAGAAGAGAAGATCGCTTCATTCCATACCTTTATAATCAACCAACGCAAGCAGATTAATTTTGAACTTTCACAGATAGGCAATATGGATGAGACCCCCATGTGTTTTGACCTACCAGGCAACAGGACAATTGACAGCAAAGGGAAGCACACAGTCCAGATTAGAACCACAGGCCATGAGAAAACTCATTTTACCGTTGTGTTATCCTGTATGGCAGACGGTTTTAAACTTAAACCAATGGTGATTTTTAAAAGAAAGACTATTCCAAAAGGAGTTAAATTTCCACCAAGTGTCGTGATCCATTGTCATCCTAAAGGATGGATGGATGAAAAGGGCATCATTTTATGGTTAAATAAAGTTTGGAATACTAGACCAGGCGCACTACTGAAGAAATCCATGCTTGTATGGGACCAGTTCCGCTCACACCTGACAGACACTGTGAAGGACAAACTGAAAAGACTAAAAAAATTTCAAGCTGTGATTCCAAGTGAACTAACGTCTATTCTTCAGCCACTAGATGTCGTTTTAAACAAACCCTTCAAAGACAGAGTCAGGGAAAAGTGGATTACCTGGATGAAATCCGACGACAAAGAATTGACTGCAAAAGGAAACTCAAGAAACCTGGCCTATCTCTCGTGACATCCTGGGTTAAAACATCATGGGAAGACATACCAAAAGAAATGATCATCAAGAGTTTTTTGAAGACAGGCATCAGCAATAAAATGGACGGCACAGAAGACGACCTGCTGTGGAATTCAGACTCAGAAGAAAGCGAAGAAACTGGAGAAACAGATGTTCCTGCCAACTGGGACACTGATGAAAAATTAACTTGAGAAGAATGGGAACAACTCTTTAGTGTATCTGATGATGACTCTGACTTTGAAGGATTTTAAATAAATATTGTTACCGGTAATTTTATTTCGGTATTGTGTTTATACCAGTTTACGTTGTCAATAAATGATTTTTATCATGGCCGCATGTGTTCAACAAAGTTTTTTTGTCAATTACAATGCTTGGTGTGAAACAAAATTTTTAATAGAAAATTAGGGGTGCGCGTTATACACGTGCGCGTTATACTCAAATAAATACGGTACTTAGATTTTGCAAAGGCATTTGATACAGTGCCACATGAGAGATTAATGCACAGAATTAAGGGACTGGGAATAGCTGAAAATGTTAGCTCATGGATAAATAACTGGATAAAAGGGAGCAACGAGTAGTAGTAAATGGATCATACTCAGATTGGACAAAGGTAATCAGTGGCGTCCCCCAGGGATCAGTACTGGGCCCTGTTCTTTTTAATATTTTTATAAATGACTTTGAGCAAGGATTAAATAGCGACATCTCTATTTTTGCAGATGATACAATTGTTTGACAAGGGGTCATAATTTAAGGTTGGAGGAAAGGAGATTTAATCTGCAACGGAAACGTTTTTTCACTGTAAGAGCAATAAAATTGTGGAACTCATTACCAAAGGAGGTAGTGAATGCCAATACCATAGATACATTTAACAATAGTCTGGATACATTTCTGTATATAAACAAAATTCATGGATATGATTGCTAGTATTAAATGGGGTTATTTAAGCTTAAAGGGACAGTCTAGGCCAAAATTAACTTTCATGATTCAGATAGAGCATGTCATTTTAAACAATTTTCCAATTTACTTTTAGCAACAATTTTGCTTTGTTCTCTTGGTTTTCTTAGTTGAAAGCTTAACCTAGAAGGTTCATATGCTAATTTCTTAGACCTTGAAGGCCACCTCTTTTCAGAATGCATTTTAACAGTTTTTCACCACTAGAGGGTGTTAGTTCACATATTTTATATAGATAACACTGTGCTCGTGCATGTGAAGTTATCTGGGATCAGGCACTGATTGGCTAAACTGCAAGTCTGTCAAAAGAACTGAAATAATGGGGCAGTTTGCAGAGGCTTAGATACAAGATAATTACAGAGGTTAAAAGTATATTAATATAACTGTTGGTTATGCAAAACTGGTGAATGGGTAATAAAGGGATTATATATATTTTAAAACAATAAAAATTCTGGTGTAGACTGTCCCTTTAACTGGAGCTTTTTTGTAAGTATTTTAGATTTGTATAGGTTGAACTCGATCGACTTCAGTCTTTTTTCAACCTTATCTACTGTGTTACTATGAATCATTAAAGGAACATTTTTGGGTTTCCTATCCCTTTAAAGGAACAATAAACACTAAATAAATCCTTGCAAGAATGATGTATTCAGAGCAAATATTAACCTTAGAATTTTATATATGTATTTTTTTTAAAATTATATTAGTTGTTTAAATGTATTTTGTAACTTAGGTTTCTTATTCTGCTAAGGCTAATTAGGGACGATTTATAAATGGCTTTAATAGAGTGTACATCCAATTACTGTGTGGATTACAGTTGTGTCTCCACTACCACTTTTAACAGGAATTTGGGAAGCCCACAATATTTTGAATTAAATTATAGGGAAGTGTTTAATGTCCCTTTTAAGATGTTTTATGAAAAGGTGGTACTTTACTTAGCAACTTGTGCTTCATTAATTGTAATACAGACCAGGGTGGATTTTATTTAAGTAACTATATTTAGTCAGTGAGACTCAATTTAAATCATGATTTTCTACATAAAGGTTATAATATAAAAAGTCTACACCCCCCTGTTAAAATGGCAGGTTTCTGTGATGTAAAAAAATGAGACAAAGATAAATAATTTCAGAACTTCTTCCACCTTTTAATGTGACCTATAAACTATGCAACTCAATTGAAAAACAAACTGAAATATTTTAGGTGAAGGGAAGTAAAAATAAGACCAGGGTGGATTTTATTTAAGTAACTATATTTAGTCAGTAAGACTCAATTTAAATCATGATTTTCTACATAAAGGTTATAATATAAAAAGTCTACACACCCCTGTTAAAATGGCAGGTTTCTGTGATGTAAAAAAATGAGACAAAGATAAATAATTTCAGAACTTCTTCCACCTTTAATGTGACCTATAAACTATGCAACTCAATTGAAAAACAAACTGAAATATTTTAGGTGAAGGGAAGTAAAAATAAAAAAATAAAATATGGTTGCATAAGTGTGCACACCCTTACAATAATACTTTGTTGAAGCAACTTTTGATTTTATTACAGCACTCAGAGCTCGATGATATATTCTTCGCCAGCTCAAACTTTCTTTTTCTCGCTGACTCTCGCAGGTCTGCCCCGGTGCAATGATCGTAAAAAAGGGGCAGTCCCTGCGAGTTGCGAGATGGCTCCTATTAAAAGTATTGGAGCTCGCTGGATAGGGAAACTTCGCTCCTTAGTGCGAAGTTAGCAAGGAGCAGGGGGAGCACTTTAAAATTAAAATCCTGCAGCCAATATAACTCCCATTACACTGCTTTCTGCATATAGCATCTTACATTCGCCTATATTTTAGTATGCATTTGTTTTTATATTGGGGTTATAAGTGTTCGTATTGTTTTGACAAAAGCTCGCCACCTTTTAGTTGGCGAGAAAAAACTGTGATATCTGCAGTGCGAAAATCTTTATAGAATTACGCTGGGATTAATGAAACATTGTCATATACGCCCATGGAACGCTCATGTTCAGCCCATTTTACGAAAAAACAACAATTACGCTTTGCATTTTGTATTTATAATTTCAAATTTCTGTGTGATTTTTGCACATCCAGTACTACAATTACGATTTACACTGTGCATATTTAATTTGATTTATTCCTGTGTAAATTACATACTAATTTTACTTTTTTGTTAACGTACAATTTTTGGTGAAGAATTTTGTTACGATTTTTGATGCACCTTAACAATAAATTTTTTCCCTGCTTATTTTTGTGTGAATGGTTCAAATATTTGTTTTGTATAATGTTTAAAATAGGAATTTCATATAAAATGCAGTATACGCCCCTTAGTGAGACACCCTGTTTTCAGGGTAAAAAATGGCTCATTCCACCAGGGAAATAGGATTGGCGAGCATTCATTAATATTATCGCCAGCCCAGAGAGCTTTCAGTCATTGAGCCCTCAGTCTTTTGGGGGTATGAGTCTATCAGCATGGCAAGATTTGCCCACTCTTCTTTGCAAAAACACACTCAACTGTGCACAGCCCTCTTCAGATCACCCCACAGATTTTCGATTGGATTCAGGTATGGGCTCTGCCTGCTCCATTCCAAAACTTTAATCTTCTTCTGGTGAAGCCATTCCTTTGTTGATTTGGATGTATGCTTTGGGTTGTTGTCATGCTGAAAGATGAAGTTCCTCTTCATGTTCAGCTATCTATCAG
>NC_069503.1:255650270-255787770 GCF_027579735.1 Bombina bombina
ATGTAAGAAAAAAACTGTCCAACCCAGTTTGCAAAGGTTTGTCACCCATCACTCATATAGAAGCAATAAACTACCTTTCATCCATAAAGGGACATTGTACACTAGATTTTTCTTTGCATAAAGGGATACTGAACCCAATTTTTTTCTTTTGTGATTCAGATAGCGCATGCAACTTTCTAATTTACTCCTAGTATCAATTTTTCTTTGTTTTCTTGCTATCTTTATTTGAAAAAAGAAAGTCCAGGACCCTGGACAGCACTTGTTTATTGGTGGATGAATGTATCCACCAATCAGCAAGAACTACCCAGGTTGTTCACAAAAAATGGTTCGGCATCTAAACTTTCTTGCTTTTCAAATAAAGATACCATGAGAATGAAGAACATTTGATAATAGGAGTAAATTAGAAAGTTGCTTAAAATTGCATGCTCTATCTGAATCACAAAAGAAAAAAATTGGGTTCAGTGTCCCTTTAAGTGTGTTGTAAATTACCCATTTATATAGCCCATATATTTTTACTAACCAAGCTTCAATGTTTTAGATGTATAATGATATCTACAGACTCCTGCTTTTTAAGCACACCGCTAGATTCAAAGCAAAATAGAAAAGTTAGTTATAGCATTTTGCCCCAATTCTGCCTGCAGGTTTCACTGTGCCGTTCTATCTCAGTGTAAATATTTACTACGCTCCTCTCCAATTTCCTCCCCCTTCCTGAACTCCTCCAGTGCGGTACAGGGTAACAGCACATTGCGGAAAAGTTAAGTCAGGGCTTAACAAAATGTATTCTAGGAGCCAACCAATATACTATTAATTTGTGTGTGTATGTTAATGTATATGTGTGTGTGTTTATATGTATGTGTGTATATGTATGTGTGTATGTATATGTATATGTATATGTATATATATATATATATATATATATATATATATATATATATATATATACACACACAATGTATATGTATGTATGTATATGTGTGTGTGTGTATGTATATATATATATATATATATATATATATATATTTCATGTAATTGGCAAGAGTCCATGAGCTAGTGACATATGGGATATACAATCCTACCAGGAGGGGCAAAGTTTCCCAAACCTCAAAATGCCTATAAATACACCCCTCACCACACCCACAATTCAGTTTTACAAACTTTGCCTCCTATGGTGGTGAAGTAAGTTTGTGCTAAGATTTCTACGTTGACATGCGCTTCTCAGCATTTTGAAGCCTGATTCCTCTCTGAGTACAGTGAATGTCAGAGGGACGTGGAGAGTATTACCTATTGAATGCAGTGATTTTCCTAACGGGGGTCTATTTCATAGGTTCTCTGTTATCGGTTGTAGAGATTCATCTCCTACCTCCCTTTTCAGATCGACGATATACTCTCATATACCATTACCTCTACTGATAACTGTTTCAGTACTGGTTTGGCTATCTGCTATATGTGGATGGGTGTCTTTGGTAAGTATGTTTTTATTTCTTAAGACAACTCAGCTATGGTTTGGCACTTTATGCATTTATAGAAAGTTCTAAATATATGTATTGTACTTATATTTGCCATGAGTCAGGTTCATGTATTTCCTTTTGCAGATTGTCAGTTTCATATTTGGGAAAGTTAATATTGAGAAATATTTTCTTACCTGGGTATTTTCTTACAGGGTTGCGTCGTTAGTGACGCGAGTGTGTCATTTCTGGACATGGTTGGCACCAAAAATAATTTGTTACATTGTGCGTCATACTTGGCGCCAAACTTTTTTTCATTATTTATTGCCCCATTGCTTTTGCCTCTTGCCTTTTTCTATGTCAGAGGACTATGCTATTTGCATTTTTCCCATTCCTGAAACTGTCATATAAGGAAATTGATATTTTTGCTTTATATGTTGTTTTTTCTTTTACATTCTGCAAGATGTCTCAATCTGATCCTGCCTCAGAAGTATCTGCTGGAACTTTGCTACCAAAGCTAAGTGCATTTGTTGTAAAATTGGGGAGATTATATCTCCTAATGTCATTTGTATTAGTTGTCATGATAAACTTTTACATGCAGATAGTGTGTCCATCAGTAATAGTACATTGCCGGTTGCAGTTCCTTCAACTTCTAATGTACATGATATACCTATGAATTTTAAAGAATTTGTTACTGATTCTATTCAGAAGGCTTTGTCTGCATTTCCACCTTCTAATAAGCGTAAGAGGTCTTTTAAAACTTCTCATTCAGTTGATGAAATTTCAAATGACCGACAACATAATGAATTATCCACCTCTGATGAGGATCTATCTAATTCAGAAGATCCTTCCTCAGACATTGACACTGACAAATCTACTTATTTATTTAAAATAGAGTATATGCGTTCTTTATTAAAAGAAGTGTTGATTACTTTGGATATTGAGGAAGCTAGTCCTCTTGATATTAAAACCAGTAAACATTTAAATGCTGTTTTTAAACCTACTGTGGTTACTCCAGAGGTTTTTCCTATTCCTGATGATATTTCTGACATGATTTCTAAGGAATGGAATAAGCCAGGTACTCCTTTTAATCCTTCAGCAAGGTTTAAAAAATTGTATCCTGGGGCGGAGCCTGACAGCAAAGGGAGCAGACGTGTAAGTTTGGAGCTCTCCTGATATATTTGGCTAAATATATACAAATATCTATTTTGGACCAGACTCAATGGCTAAAGTGTGCAGAAATTAAAGATCACTACATTTGCCAGCCCTTTTAGAAATTTGGATTCTGAGTTGTGGAGTTATCAAAGGGGAGATACGATTTGGGGCCTCTGCCGTATCACTAAGAGATGAGGATAAGATCCCCCTTAACGTTTGCGAAGCTTTTTACTCTCTTTATGTTCTACAATGGATCTGGAAGCAGCGTTATATAGATTTGAAAATAATACTTCTAGAATCCTGGAAGATCACTTCTCAACAATAAGCCAGCTGCTGGCGCAACTCTACACACAGTACTATACCCTGCATGGCAGACAAGATGGCGGCGACAGATTTGATCCCAGCATAGAAACGCGGTTGCAACCCCTGAATGCACCGGAAAGTTATGTCCCGGCAGAAATGTGCGAGCACTATTGTGGCTTAGATGATGAGCAATCGCCAAACAGCGTGAGCATGCCGAGTTTTCAGGGCACCATTCCGGAACCATTTCCAGATGAAGAGCTGATCAGAGCTGACTCCCTACAGGCCTGGTGGCAGGGCCTGGAGCAGTATAAGATCTACATCACGGCCGATATTCCCTGCATAGCGGTGCAACTTTATTTGCCACTCGAACACCCAGCCGTCAAGTTGTCAGAAACTCTGGCTCCTACCCGCTCTGGCTTATCTGATTCATTGCTCCCCCATGAACGGTCTCATATACATCTGCTCCTTGCCTATGCTGTAGATCCACAATACAGGAGAGGTATCGGATAATGTTTCACAAACCTGGAACATTTGTATATTGCTGCACTTCAGCTAACCACTAACTGTCTGCAGCGGTAGCAGAAACTAGCCGCTTAAGATAACAGAGACTCGGTAATATATGAAACCTTAACAGTTGATGCCATTGACCGAGTGCATACCTCTGAGTGCTGTGGAAATGTATAGAATCTGATGGTTCTAATAAGTATCAGCATTCAGTAGAACTCATCGTTTATTGTATTGTCAGGCTGAGTAACCATATTAATCCCTATTGTGTGTTTTTTTCATGTTGGATTTCAGCGCACATTAAGTTTGGACCACTCTGCACCTCCTATATTCCCCGTGTTTATGAAAGTTCATTGTATCACTGCAACACTTGTTTAGAGACTAACAGTTATTTGCCATTGTTGTGCAATTTTAGATTCTAGACCAGTGCAATGCTATATTATGTTATCCCGTTGTTTAATGTTTGCACTAGCTGACTCTTATAATAGTTTGATATATTACTTGTGGTTATGACAGGAATATTTTGCCTGCCTCAATAATGTAGCTATACTATATGCTCATATCACTGTACCCACATAGTAATCTAGCAGAGTATAGATGATTTTATTACACTATAAGAGTTTGCATTAATGATGTGAGCACTTCTACACACTGCTCTTATACTAGCAAATATGCTATGCCATACTTCCAGTTGTAGAATTCTTCAGTATACTTATTGTGAGAGTTATAACCCATAGATTTAATCTCGCCCTGTTTTAGTTTTTTTTCTATATATTCAAACTCTTATATATATGCATAAACTGTCCCATATGGTCACAGGGTAATTGTTAAGTCTAAACCTCTTATTAATAGAAGCTGCACTTCCTATGTTATCCAGTAACCTTCTTCTGGTAATGGTCTTAGTTATAAGTAACAATTATGTTATATGAAGATTGTACATGTGTATTTACATTGCTCTATATACTTTTATCTATTAAGAGTTGTTAAATGAACCAGTTAAGCAATTATGGTTTGCTCTGTCATAGTATGTACACACCCAGTTGCTTGGTAGGCATTTACATTTCCTAATATGTAACTCCCCTTTCCAACAAGCACTAGATGTTCTGGCAGCAGTGTTATTGTACTTATAATGGTTAGATTCTTTGCAGCTTATCACATATTTATGACCCAAAAGGTTATAATGCTAACTGCGTTACTTTAGGATCCTATACAGCGGCTCTCTATTAGCATTTCCCTATTTAACATAAAAATTGTATCCTGGAGTTCAACCATATACAGCTTGTCATTTTTATGTTCATTAGAACCCTAGTGTCCACTGATTTTATTGAGTCAAGCTTTCTAACTTAAATCAATAGCACAGGAGGGTAGTGTAAAACAAAGTGTAGTATTTTAGACTGATCTATGTTGAAACCTCTCAGTTGAGACAGCTTGGTATTATGTATATAGTATAATTTAATATATCATTATATTGGACCCCTCTCCTTCCTTTCCCGCCGGTACAGGTTGCCTGCGGGTCATACCCCTTTTCCTTTTTCCCACATCGTCTATAGTTGACACTTCCCCAAGAGAGGGGTTCACCCAATATAACATATGGCTCCGCCCCCCCCGTCCATAGTATTGTAAATATTCACCCACCTAGGTGAATCCTTCAGCGGTATTAATCCGCTCAGTTATTGTCTTGCCATAAGTTGCTCTTAGTCTTATATCTAACAAGAAAATGAGGTACTTTACCCCCGTTCACATGTATCTAATAAGAGCAACTTGTTAAGACTCCCTCTAATTTGTCATGCTCCAAATAATAAATACACCTATTTTATAATTAATATATCACTCTATAGGAAGTATAATTTTCTCGGGTTGTTTAAATTCTATCATTTCATTTCATTATGTATCTACATAGGAAACAAAAGGAAAAAAGAGGTAATGCTTGATCTCATGTATTTGATTTCTTATATGCATACAATGTTTTTTTTTTTATATTTTTTTATATTTGATTGGTGAGATACATATATAATGCTTGAATTAAGATCTCTTTAGGATAAATAATGCTTTGTATGTAACAATTACCAAAGTAATGCAAAATGTACATTGTGTTCATGTTTTCTTTCTCTTGTGTTGCCTCAATAAAAAAATTTTGATTAAAAAAAAAAAAAAAATTGTATCCTTTACCAGCGATTGCAATAGAGTTTTGGGAAAAGATCCCCAAAGTTGATGGGGCTATTTCTACTCTTGCTAAACGAACCACTATTCCTATGGAAGATAGTACTTCCTTTAAAGATCCCTTAGATAGGAAGCTTGAATCTTATCTAAGGAAAGCCTATTTATATTCAGGTCATCTTCTTAGGCCTGCAATTACTTTGGCTGATGTTGGAGAATTTAGCGCAACAAGAATTGAATTCTGACATATCTAGCATTGTTCGCTTACTGCAACATGCTAATCATTTTATTTGTGATGCCATTTTTGATATTATCAAAATTGATGTTAGATCTATGTCTTTAGCTATTTTAGCTAGAAGAGCTTTGTGGCTTAAATCTTGGAATGCTGATATGACATCTAAGTCTAGATTACTATCCCTTTCTTTCCAAGGTAATAATTTATTTGGTTCTCAGTTGGATTCTATTACTTTAACTGTTACCTGGGGAAAGGAGTTTTTTTGCCTCAGGATAAAAAAACCTAAGGGTAAGTCTAAGGCTTCTAATCGTTTTTGTTCCTTTTGTCAAAATAAGGAACAAAAGCCTAATCCCTCCCCCAAGGAATCTGTTTCCAATTGGAAGCCTTCCTCAAATTGGAATACATCCAAGCCTTTCAAGAAGTTCCAAAGTCAGCCCCTAAGTCCGCATGAAGGTGCGGCCCTCATTCCAGCACAGCTGGTAGGGGGCAGATTAAGGTTTTTCAAGGATGTGTGGATAAATTCTGTCCAAAATCAATGGATTCAGAGCATTGTCTCTCAGGGGTACCGAATAGGATTCAGAGTAAGACCTCCTGCGAGAAGATTTTTTCTCTCACGCATCCCAGTGAATCCAGTTAAAGCTCATGCTTTCCTGAAGTGTGTCTGGAGGTTTCAGGGGTAATCATGCCGGTTCGTTTTCAGGAACAAGGCCTGGGGTTTTATTCAAATCTATTCATTGTTCCAAAGAAAGATAATTCATTCAGACCAGTTCTGGATCTGAAAATTTTGAATAGTTATGTAAGTGTACCAACTTCATGCTTACCTTCATATTCCGATTCATCCAGAACATTATCAGTTTCTGAGATTCTCTTTTCTAGACGAGCATTACCAATTTGTTGCTCTTCCATTTGGCCTAGCAACAGCTCCAAGAATCTTTTCAAAGGTTCTGGGTGCCCTACTCTCTGTAATCAGAGAACAGGGTATTGCGGTGTTTACTTATTTGGACGATATCTTGGCACTAGCTCAGTCTTTACGTTCTGCAGAATCTCACACAAATCAACTAGTGTTGTTTCTTCGAAAACATGGTTGGAGGATCAATTTACCAAAAAGTTTTTTTGATTCCTCAGACAAGGGTCACCTTTTTAGGTTTCCAGATAGACGTTTGAAATTGGTTGCAGCATGTCGGCACCTTCAGTCTCAGTCATTCCCTTCAGTAGCTATGTGCATGGAAGTTTTAGGCCTCATGACTGCAGCATCGGACGCAATTCCTTTTGCTCGTTTTCACATGAGATCTCTCCAGCTTTGCATGCTGAATCAGTGGTGCCGGGATTATACAAAGATATCACAATTAATATCCTTAAATCCCAATGTTCGACACTCTCTGACGTGGTGGTTAAATCACCAGCGTTTAGTTCAAGGGGCCTCTTTTGTTCGGCCAACCTGGTCTGTGATCACAACAGTCTTTCAGGTTGGAGAGCTGTCTGGGGATCTCTGACAGCACAAGGGGTTTGGAAATCTCAAGAGGCGAGATTACCAATCAATATTTTAGAACTCCGTGCAATTCTCAGAGCTCTTCAGTTTTGGCCTCTGTTGGAGAGAGAACCGTTCATTTGTTTCGGTAGCATATGTCAATCATCAGGGTGGGACTCACAGTCCCCAAGCTATGAAAGAAGTATCTCGGATACTTGTTTGGGCGGAATCCAGCTCCTGTCTAATTTCTGCGGTTCATATCCCAGGTGTAGACAATTGGGAGGCGGATTATCTCAGCCGTCAGACTTTACATCCAGGGGAGTGGTCCCTCCATCCGGATGTGTTTTTTCAGATTGTTCAGATGTGGGGTCTTCCAGAAATAGATCTGATGGCTTTTCATCTAAACAAGAAACTTTCCAGATACCTGTTCAGGTCCAGGGATTCTCAGACTGAAGCACTGGATGCGCTGACACTTCCTTGGTGTTATCAACCTGCTTATATCTTCCGCCTCTAGTTCTTCTTCCAAGAGTGATCTCCAAAATCATCATGGAGCAAGCATTTGTGTTGCTGGTGGCTCCAGCATGGACCCACAGGTTTTGGTATGCGGATCTTGTTCGGATGTCCAGTTGCCAACCTTGGCCACTTCTGTTAAGGCCGGACCTACTGTCTCAAGGTCCGTTTTTCCATCAGGATCTCAAATCATTAAATTTGAAGGTATGGAAATTGAACGCTTAGTATTAAGTCATAGAGGTTTCTCTGACTCCGTAATTAATACTATTTTACAAGCTCGTAAATCTGTCTCTAGCAAGATTTATTTCATGGTGTTTTTCTTATAAATTCTCTTGGCATTCTTCTAGAATTCCTAGAATTTTACAGTTTCTCCAGGATGGTTTGGATAGGGGTTTGTCTGCAAGTTCCTTGAAGGGACAAATCTCTGCTCTTACTGTTTTATTTCACAGACAGATTGCTATTCTTCCTGATATTCATTGTTTTGTACAGGCTTTAGTTCGTATTAAGCCTGTCATTAAATCAATTTCTCCTCCTTGGAGTCTTAATTTGGGTTTGAAGGCGTTACAGGCTCCTCCATTTGAGCCTATGCACTCTTTGGACATTAAACTACTTTCTTGGAAAGTGTTGTTCCTTTTGGCCATCTCTTCTGCTAGAAGAGTTTCTGAGCTATATGCTCTTTCTTGTGAATCTCCTTTTCTGATTTTTCATCAGGATAAGGCGGTTTTGCAGACTTCATTTGAATTTCTACCTAAGGTTGTGAATTCTAACAACATTAGTAGAGAAATTGTTGTCCCTTCCTTGTGTCCTAATCCTAAGAATCTCTTGGAAAGATCCTTACATTCTTTGGATGTGGTAAGAGCTTTGAAATACTATGTTGATGCTACTAAAGATTTCAGGAAGACTTCTAGTCTATTTGTTATATTTTCTGGTCCTAGGAAAAGTCAGAAGAGGCCTCTGCTATCTCCTCGGCCTCTTGGTTAAAGCTTTTGATTCATCAAGCTTATTTGGAGTCGGGTCAAGCCCCGCCTCAAAGAATTACAGCTCATTCTACTAGTTCAGTCTCCACTTTGTGGGCTTTTAAGAATGAAGCTTCAGTTGATCAGATTTGCAAAGCAGCGACTTGGTCCTCTTTGCATACATTTACTAAATTCTACCGTTTTGATGTATTTGCTTCTTCTGAAGCAGTTTTGGTAGAAAAGTTCTTCAGGCAGCTGTTTCAGTTTGATTCTTCTGCTTTTGATTTAAGTTTTTCTTTTCTTCATAAGAATAACTTATATTTGGGTTGTGGATTATTTTTTCAGCATTTGGCTGTTTATTTTTTATCCCTCCCTCTCTAGTGACTCTTGCGTGGAGTTCCACATCTTGGGTATTTGATATCCCATATGTCACTAGCTCATGGACTCTTGCCAATTACATGAAAGAAAACATAATTTATGTAAGAACTTACCTGATAAATTCATTTCTTTCATATTGGCAAGAGTCCATGAGGCCCACCCTTTTTATGGTGGTTATGATTTTTTGTATAAAGCACAATTATTCCAAATTCCTTTGTTGATGCGTTTTACTCCTTTCTTTATCACCCTACTACTTAGCTATTCGTTAAACTGAATTGTGGGTGTGGTGAGGGGTGTATTTATAGGCATTTTGAGGTTTGGGAAACTTTGCCCCTCCTGGTAGGATTGTATATCCCATACGTCGCTAGCTCATGGACTCTTGCCAATATGAAAGAAATGAATTTATCAGGTAAGTTCTTACATAAATTGTATTTATGTGTGTATATATATATATATGTGTGTGTGTGTGTGTGTGTGTGTGTGTGTGTGTGTATATATATATATATATATATATATATATATATATGTATGTAGCCCTCAGTTTACGCCGGGGTTAGGTTCCAAAAGGAATGGTTGTAAATTGACACCGTTGTAAATTGAAACCCAGTTTATAATGTAAGTCAATGGGAAGTGAGGGAGATAGGTTCCAGGCCCCTCTCAAAATTGTCATAAGTTACACCTAATACATTATTTTTAAAGCTTTGAAATGAAGACTTTAAATGCTAAACAGCATTATAAACCTAATAAAATAATCACACAACACAGACTTCACTTGCATTTTTCTACAATTCTTTCTATGCATTCCAATCTGGACTGATTTATAGACAGGAGGACCTTGTTCCTTTGAAATCTGCTCGATAGCTCCAGTCTGGTTAAACTGATTAATTTCAGCTTGCTTGGCTTTGCTGCAACACAAGCGGACAGCTCTACCTACTGGCTATTTTAATAAGTGCACTACTTCTCAATGGAAAAAAAGGTTGTTATTCTGAAACGGTGTAAATTGAACCGTTGTGTGTGTGTGTGTATGTGTGTGTGTGTGTATATACTGTCCCTTTAACACATACATAAAAACATACACACACATATATAATATATATATATATATATAGTGTGTATGTTTTTATGTATGTGTTAAAGGGATAGTCAAGTAAAAAAAAAAAAAACTTTCATGATTTAAATAGGGAATGTAATTTTAAACAACTTTCCCTTTATCTTTAATAATTTTTGAAATTTAAGCATCTTTCCAATTTACTTTTATCACAAATTTTGCATTGTTCTCTTGGTATTTAGGAGTATTCTCTTGGTATCTAGGAGATTCATATGCTAATTTCTTAGACATTGAAGACTGCCTCTAATTTGAATGCATTTTGACCACTAGAGGGCATTAGTTCATGTGTTTCATATAGATAACATTGAACTCATGCACGTGAAGTTACCCTGGAGATAGCATTAATTGGCTTAAATGTAAGTCTGTCAAAAGTACTGAAATAAGGGGGACAGTTTGACGAGGCATAGATACAAGGTAATCACAGAGGTAAAAAGTGTATTTCTATAACATTGTTAGTTATGCAAAACTGGGGAATCGGTAATAAAGGGATTATCTTTCTTTTTAAACAACAAAAATTCTGGTGTTGACTGTCTCTTTAAAGTGAAGGTAAACTTTGATGAATGAAAGCCCGTTTTTTTAAAAATACTATTAAAAACAAGGGCACTTTCATTCATTAAAGTTTACAAAGCAGCGGCTTTTATTAAAAACTAACCTTTTTTTCTTTGCACATCCAGAGCAGCTTCCCCCACCCGAGATCCTCTCTTCACACGTCATCAATGACTAATCCAGCATATTGCACACTTTCTGTTAATCCAATAAACCTCATTTTACTACTGAAATATTACTGTGTCCTTCAGTTATTTGATAGATCAAAATGAAATTGCTGATCCAAACACCCAATTATTTATAAATGAAAATCATGGACATTGTCAGGGGTGTCTAAACTTTTGCATATGACTGTGTATGTGTGTATATATATATATATATATATATATATATATATATATATATACACACATACACATATATATATATATATATATATATATATATATATATATATATATATATATTTGTGTGTGATTTTTTTTTTTTTGTGTTCTTCCCAACAAATGTGCAAATCCATCTGACCGTTCACCGGCGTCCTCACTGCGCATGCACGGGAATGACTGCGGTAAAGCTGAACGGCCACACGTTAAAAAAAGGAAATTGAAAATGGCTGGATAGAGCTAGATACGTAACCTAGAAACCAGTATCGTCGGTACCCGGTCTGGATACTACCGCACAGATTGATAGCTTCAAATAATGCCATATCAGTGTGTAGTTCATATCTGGAGATGCAGCATAATGCTCTCTAGACCAGGACCATGTTAAACACACGTATAATCAATGAGCACAAACCAAACTGGTACTGGCATAAATTGTAACTGGCAAGTCACTAAACATAATTAGGTAATAATCGTACCATGCTAATCTCACATATATACAAGATACAATGATATCTACAGGATAAGTTCACAAAATAAATAAAAAAAATAATAATTTGTATCAATAGCGCTCCTTGTAATGAGCATGTCTGTAAATGAGGTTGCAAAAACATTGTAAATCAAAACTAGTGCTTAAACCTTTCGGTATCAAGAAATCCAACGTATGGATCCACTTTGTTTCATGCTGTAGGATAATTTTTGCTCTGTCCCCCCCACGGCTGAGGGGCGGGACATGGTCAATTGTAATGTAGCGTAGTTCGGCCGCTGTATGTCTGGCAACCAAAAAATGTTTGGCCACAGGTTGATCACTTGAACCTGCGTCCAATGTGTGTCGTATTGCAGCCCTGTGATTAGCCATACGAGTACGCAAATAGTCGTTGGTCTTGCCAATGTAATATTTGCCACAGTTGCAGTGTAGCATGTATACTACATATTTTGTAGTTCATGTCATCCTGTGTTTAATGGCATACCTCTTATTATGCCATGGATGGACAAAGTAAGTACTCTGTACTAAGCCGGGTTGAGGTGCACCGAGCCATGTGGATTGCTTATAGCTGGGTCTGTGATCTGCCCTCATCAGGAAGTCCTTGAGTGTTCTACCTCTTCTGTAGCCAATTCTTGGTGGATCATGTTCTATGAAGGATAGTCCCGGATCACTAGATAGAATTTGCCAGCTCTCTTTAATGATTCTGTTTATCTGACATTTGTCTGGAGTATACTTTTGTTACAAATGTTATCTGTGGTTTGTCCCCGGTCACATTCTTCTTCTTGGTCAAGGATTTTTTTGTGTGTGAGATGCTCCACTTTTGCCATGGTTTCATTGACTAATCGGTCATTGTAACCTCTGTCGAAATCTATCACGCATGTCTTAGAGTTGTAATTCTTTATTAAGTTGTGAGGTATTGTTACGAACAACCCGTTTGAATTATGACACTGGAAGAGCTTTCTTTAAAGCTGGTGGGTGGCAGCTGTCAGCTCTCAGTATTGAATTCCAGTCTGTTTCCTTCTGATATTAGGTTGTGTTCAAACAATCACCGTTCTTATAAATTCTTAGATCCAGGAAATCTATGACCGTGTCAGATGAATGTATATTGAATTTATGATGATGGTGACAGCTATTCAGTTGCTGGAACCATTCAGATAGTTGTTCTTTGGGAACTGACCAGATGATGAGTAAATCATCTATATATCTCTTAAATAGTTTAATATATGGACTGTTGAACAACATGGTGTCATGTAGTTCGAATTCTGCCATATATTGGCATAGGATGGGGCCACGTTGGACCCCTTCGCCGTTCCATATCATATATATAAATATCTATTTAAAAATAAAAAGAACATTTCTTCTAAGTGAAGCACATAGGAATTAAAAGTATTCCTAGCACACCTTTGTCTTTAGCGCAGTTGGTCTAGCATCATAGAAGTCTGTGGGTCAAGGGAGCGTTATCTGAAGTTAGTGTGTCTGAGTCTTTTTTTGCTCACAGGCTAACTTTTTACTTTCAATGTGTAATACCAGCGCTAAAATGAGTGCTATTGGTTTACCTTGAGCACAGTTAGCGCTTATAAACGATACAAATGTAATCGCTCCACTTTTAATTTTTTTAATATTCTAATGTTGAAACATGAAGTATCCAGACTCCAGCCTTTCTTTTATATTGCAATAAATTTGTATGTCAAGATGTATTAAATGAGAGTATACTGTGTTGGCGTTTGTGCAGCAAAGATGCTTTTAGAGGGCTAAAGTGATAATCATTTTTTACTGCCAATTATCTTTATTTAGCTAATGCTTTGTTAAAGGGACAGTCAAGTCCAAAAAAAAAACTTTCATGATTCAAATGGGGCATGCCATTTTAAACAACTTTCCAATTTACTTTTATCACCAATTTTACCTTGTTCTCTTGGTATTCTTAGTTGAAAGCTAAACCTAGGAGGTTCATATGCTAATTTCTTAGACCTTGAAGGCCTCCTCTAATCTAAATCATTTTGACTGTTTTTCACCACTAGAGAGTGTTAGTTCATGTGTTTCATATAGATAACATTGAGCTCATGCATGTGAATTTACCAAGGAGTGAGCAATGATTGGCTAAAATGCAAGTCTGTCAAAAGAACTGAAATAAGGGGGCAGTCTGCAGAGGCTTAGATACAAGGTAAAATGGGTATTATTATAACTGTGTTTATGCAAAACTGGGAAATGGGTAATTAAGGGATTATCTATCTTTTAAAACAAAAATTCTGGTGTTGACTGTCCCTTTAAGTCCATTTATTGCAAGTGCAATAAAGGGTTTTGTTAGAATTTATAATATTTAGTTATTTATTGTATTTTGTCCTTATTTGATGCTTGTGAGGTTGTTCATATTGTCTCAATCACTTTAGGACAGAATATGGCCTAAGGTCTCCAGTAACTCTGAGATGCACAATTTTCTACATGATTGCCTGAGCATTTCATGCAAGAGACAGTATTAAAATAAAAGCCTCTAGATGGAGCTTCAGCACTTTCAAACCGTAAAACCTTCCTGTTTCAATATGGGGGGAGTTTGTTTATGCAGATGTTCCCTTCCCTAATCTCAAATCATGTCTTCAGAACGAAAGCAATATTTTTATTCTCATTTATTTTAGAAGATATTTCATATTGTGTCTTCATGTAGAATGGACGTCCTGTGTGTGTATTTTTTCTCTTTAATTTGTAAACAACTGTAAAAAAAAAAAGGTAGAATACAATTTTTTATTTTTTATTTTGTTTCTATGATTTTTTAAAATAATTGTTCAAATTCTCTATTAATACATTGTTATATTTAGTCTTACACAAACACAGCACCAATGTATTGTTTTAAAAATAGATTGTTACTGTGCTACAGTTTTGTATAAAAAAAAAACTTGCAGTTAATAAAAATGTTTAATAGTTTGTACCAGTCAACTGTATTATTAAAAATATTTGCATTTTTTTTTTAAAAAAAACCCCCAAATGTTAACCTTTTGCCATTTAATTGGAAAATTGGTGAAAACCAAATAACTAATTTTAATTATAATAATGTTTTTTTTTTTTTGTACAAATGTGTGCTCTATAATTTAACAATGATTTACTATAAAAGTATTATTTTATAAATATTTGCAAGTATAAAAATATGTGTTAAAGCTAAACTTTTTCATTCTATTCTGGTATTTTTTTTTATTATGTCAGTTATTAATCTAATTATATTCTAGCTCATATACTTAACTGTGTGGCATCCTGCTACTCCTTGGTTAGGCTAATAGTATATTTAATATTGTCTGTGAGCAAAATCTGGCTAATTATTTAAGCATAGCATCTATAAGGAATTTTAGTTTCAACTGTTTTAGGGCTCCATGTACTAAGCAGTCAGCGAGCTACCCGCAACAAATCTCGCGTCACATGGAGCCCTTAATCTTATGTGTGTGTATGTGTGTGTGTGTGTATGTGTATATATATATATATATATATATATATATATATATATATATATATATATATATATATATATATATATATATATATATATATATATACACATTATATTTAATTTATATCCACTGGACTGCAATGCAATGTGTATTATTGATTAATTAAAATACTCAAAACCCATGAACCCAAATAATGAATTTAAATGATGGTTATGATTTTTTTACAACAAAGAAAAAAATAACATAAATATAATTGATATGGAAAAAATCTTGCTTTTTTATTCGTAAATAAATATTGTTGATAATACATTTTGCTGTAGAACACAGTTTGCCAACAATATAATTTGCTTTTCAGATTTGATTTTCCAGAGATTATTTTTCTTACAATGTTATATTTATCTAAAAACATAGTTTAGATATTGCTGAATATGAACTATTTTTAGAATACTTTTTTTTAACATTATATGGAAAATAACATTTTTAGAATTTTAATAAAGTTAATTGTTTCATTTTACTCTCTGGGATAATGTGTGTGTTTTTTTTTTAACTAAGGTAATGAAAGCAGCAAGAGTGTGAAATCGCTTTAAAAGCACTAAATGCTAACGTGGACTGCAAAAGATAAGAATTAACTGATTTTTAAATCTGTATGCTGTTTAATTACCAGTATATTTACTGTGACTTTATATTTTCCTTGATAGATACCATTTTGAAATAGAGCACTCATATTTACTTTATGATAGATGTTTTCTAATCATGATATCTGCTTTTAAATGGTTGTATATTTAAGACTATTTCCAGCTGTTACATATGAGTATTTCATCTGACCACAGAGATAATGGTTTGCGCTCCCTATCACAAATAAAAAGTGGGTACTTGTTGTGATACTAATTTTGACCTAGCTGTATTATTGTGAGCAAATTTTTTTTTTTTTTTTTTTTGCCGGATGTTAATTTCCCCTCTTCCTGTTTGTACTGTCAAATCCAGCCACAATTATTTATCCTATGATGTTACCAATATATATTCTCATTGTGATTACATAGCTCATGCATTGGTATATCAGCCCCAAGTGCTTAAAGGGTTAAAGAGAAGAAAACCCTTGACATTCTCTTGTAACTATAGCAATGGACAGATTTCTGTACCAAGATATTAAATAACAGGTATTTGTGGAAACAATTAGTGACGGTCACCAGGGGAAAAAAGAAACGTCCCCTACTCTCTAAATAGCAGGATTAAAAACAGAAATATCCTGTCTGCAATGCTTTTACCCTGGATAATGCAATTGTATTGAACATTTTCAGGAGGCCAGTTATAGATCACTTGAAATGTACATCCCTTTTAAGCTTCAGTTTACTTTTGTGGCCCAAGTTCCCTTTCAGCCATTTTGGAATTTTTTACAGCTTTGCTGAAAGAAAATTCATCAGGCATGAAAAATCAGTTTTTTTTCCCATGTGTATAGCAGCATCTGCTTCGCTGATATAAGGGCGGCATAATGAAACTATAAGAATCCATACATTTTGTGTATGTGTACGAATCACCTCTTCCATTCATTTAGCTGCACGATGGTCTCGATGTCAGGCTCTCGTTTCACCTTTATCATTAAACATTCTGTTAAATACTTTCTTGCAAAATGTCCTCTGCTCTGAGGCCCTCTATATGCGCTTGTAGTATAGTTAAAACTATAGTATTTGCTGCTTACTTTTTGCTTTTAATGAAAATGTCCACATTATTTTAAAAGGGGAGTTTCAAACAACAATCAAAATATAAAAAAAATGTAGGTGATGTTTTTTCAACAGATGTTACGTTACAAAGATAAATTGTTACTTTTATGAAGGATGACCATTCTCTAGTTCCTTTTGTTTTCTGTTCTGTTTTTTTTTTTTTCTTACTCTATTGTTCTGAATGAAAAGAGCAAGTTACATACTGTGTACTGAAAAAGAAGCCCATTTGGAATGAGGACTAACTTATTTTTATATATATATATATATATATATATATATATATATATATATATATATATATATATATATATATATATATATATATATATATATATATATAATATATAATATATAATTCTGGTAGTATCCAGAATCAATAATGATCCTTGTTTTCTTTTTGTGTGCATTAGATAAGATCATGTAGTGTCTACATGTTGCGTGTTAGGGGTGTAGCAGAACATCCATTAAATGCACTGAAATGTATTAATGTTTCATAGTAGTCTGTATGGCAAGCTATCACAAAAAATAATATCCAGTTGTGATTTGATGTTTTAAAGGTCTGGTTTACATGCTTATTTAGAATTTAAAGGTTAGATTATGGTGGTTTCTGTGTTTTTTTTTTTTATTGAAATCACCTTTATATCAGTCAAGCTCTGTTTTGTTAAAATAAATAAAGCTATGCATATAGTGTGAATATTTTGTAGACAATCTTTGTATTGATATAATATTAGCAAACTCGATTTTGATTGCCTCATTGAAAGAACATGGCTTCCTCCATTAGCCCCTGACCCTACAGCTTACTGTGGGTATAGAAGAGCTCTCCTGCATAATATAAGTAAAAGATATACTACAGGTGAGTGCATATTCTTTTGAACACACTTTAGTTTAAGGGAGTTCTTTTTATGTTGCTTATATGTGTTTTTGCAGTGAAATGTATGTTATTGTGACTGTTGACATCCATTACGTTGAGATATTTAGACATAAGGAGTCAGTAAAACATCATTTAAGATTTCTTACTTTGAAACAGTTACCCTTTGTTTACACATTAACTGGGAACAGATTGCTTTACCGTTAAGGAGAATTAAGAGTTATATCTGTTAAAGATGCTATGCAGATGCAATTTTAAATCTGTACAATAGCCATACTCTTCATCTCCTAGAATCTTTACTTTTGGCTTTACCATTTTGTAGCATTATTCTTATATCATTATATATAACATTGTTCAGTGGCTCAGAAGCCATCCATAATATTAAAGGGACATAAAACCAATTTGCTTCTTTTATGATTCAGATAGAGCATGTGATTTTAAACCGCTTTCTAATGTACTTCTATTATACAACTTTCTTTGTTCTCTTGGTATCTTTGGTTAAAAAGCAGGGATGTATGCTTAGGAGCTGGCCCATTTCTAGAGCATTATATAGCAGCACTATTCCCTTCCAGGTAGTGCTCCAGACACCCACCTAGGTATCTCTTCAACAAAGAATACAAAGGCAACAATTTTTATAAACTTTAATAAAACATTTTTTTAAAATTGTATGCTGTCTGAATTACAAAAGAAAAAAATGTGGGTTTCATATCCCTTTTAAGGAGCCTGCATTTAAATATTTGTTGACCCGTTTAACAATAGACTCAATTTGTTTTTAGTTGCAGTTAGTAGCAAATGCCTAGTAAACTGATTAGTAGTTGTCTACTTTTAATTGATGTTTATGATCTAATTTTTATATATTTAGAGGTATTTATATTTCTAGGCCTTTGAATTTGATGGAATATTGGCTATGCTATATTAGAGAAAAATGCATCTTAATTTAGTAAAGTAATTAGTGTTAGTTGTTGAGACAGATGTTATCCGAATTAGGACAGGAACTGCTTTAAAAAAAAATACTATAAAATAGTTTTACTTTTATAGAGGTTAATATAACCCTGTAACAATATCTGTACAGATTTTTGCCTAACAAAATTCTGATATGTAGAATTTTAAGAATTCAGAGGTAATCATCTCCCATTGGCCAGCCATACTCCTGTTGATGTTTGGGAATTCTTAGAAATGGGCCAACCCATACCCAATTATCCACATGTAATACTCAATTATTTAAATATAGTATACAGAATACTGTTTGTCTCATTTTACTTTACAGTTGTATTTAGTAATTGGTGCCAAGTAACTTGATTAATAGCGTTCTGCATGAGCTACAGTGTGTAAGAGTTATTGAGTCTTTACAGATATATTTTGTATTTAATTGTTTTGGGCAATATCTCTGTAATATGTCTCCTCCGTATTCTCAGGTTGTTTTATATGTATATCGGATTTGTTGCTTAATAACACAAGGAGCATCACATGGCACAGTCTTCTTAAAAAGAGACCATGAAGTGTCATTCAGAATTTATGCACATTTACTCTTTTTGGGGTATATTTATCATGAGTTGGTAAAATATCAAATTAAACGACAAACAAAGCTATTTGTTTATCCTTGATTTTTATGAATCATAGAACAGGAGTTGATACATTTATATGAAGCTTAGGAGACATTCAAAATATATTGATTAATCCGAGACACATTTTCAGAAGCCAGAGGAGAATTTTAAATATACATAAATGTAGAGCAATTGAAAATCTTAAGATCTCAAAGAAAATTGTTAGTGGCCATGACTCCCTATCTCGAAAGAGAAGGTTGTGTGTATATTTTCCTTTTCTCTTCTAATTACACTAGATTATCTTTATCTCATTACTAATTAAAAGTAAGCAATTATAGGAAGGATGAACTTTTACTGCAGAGAAGTAAATTAAAGCAGATAAATGTGTATTTTAGTCAATTTAAAATATTTTTTTCTCTCCTTGGAAAAAAAAATATTTTGCTGTGTGGTACTGGAATCGACATAATATACATATAAATTATAGATAGAGGTGTATGTATTCAAAATGCTATAATTTTACGTCAGTTTAAATGTACAACAAATATAAATTTGCTTAAAAAACAAACAATAAAATATAATGCGTTGCAACAAACGAAACCTGCAAGGAAAGCATCTTCATTTCCTGGATTTGTGATTAGTAAGAATAAAATAGAATTGTGAGATCATTTCATTTTTTCACACCTACTTTTTAATTTTCTTTTGTTAATGTTAAGACTTGAAGTTGTCTAGTGCTCCTAAACCTTGCAGAGCTTTGGAGTCTAAAATCAATTTGGGAAGAAAGTGAAATTAAAGGGACAGGAAACCCCATCATTTTCTTGCACGATTTGGATAGAGAATACATTTTTAAACGACTTTCCAATTTACTTCTATTATCAAATTTGCTTCATTATCTAGTTAAAGGGACAGTATACACCAATTATCATTTAACTGCATGTAATAAACACTACTATAAAGAATAATATGCACAGATACTGATCTAAAAACTTACTTAGAAGCTCCCAGTTTAGCACTGTTAAAAAGATTAGCTGGAACACCCACCACAAGTGGATATATATATATATATATATATACACACACATATACAAACACTTCCCCCTCCCCCTTTCTCTGCATATGTAAAGACTCTTTACACAAACAGGAGCAAGCTGGAGTAGGTATAAATTCATATTCTCCTAAAACTTTGAGGCTTGGTTAGTAGTCTGAAAATCAGCACAATGTTATTTTAAAATAAGCAAAATTATACATTAAAAAATAATAATAAAAAAGCTGTATAGGCTATATAAATGGATCATCTACAAAACATTTATGCAAAGAACAATCTAGTGTATAATGTCCTTTGCTGAAGGAGCTGCATTACACAACTGGCAGCTAAATGAACACATTTAGCTAGTCAATCACAAGAGACAAATGTTTGCACGCACCAATCGGCAACTAGCTCCCACTAGTTTAGGATATGTGCATATTCTTTTTTGTTAAGGGATACCAAGAGAATGAAGCACATTTGAAATAGAAGTGATTTTAAAAGTGTCTTAAAATTGCAGGCTCTATCTGAATCATGAAAGATTTAAATTTTGACTTAAAGGGACACTGAACCCAAATTTTTTCTTTCGTGATTCAGATAGATCATGAAATTTTAAGCAATTTTCTAATTTACTCCTATTATCCAATTTTCTTTATTCACTTGGTATCTTTATTTGAAATGTAAGTTTAGATGCCGGCCCATTTTCGGTGAACACCCTGGGTGGTTCTTGCTGATTGGTGGATAAATTCATCCACCAATAAAAAAGTGCTGTCCACAGTTCTAAACCAAAAAAAAGCTTAGATGCCTTTTTTGTTTTCAAATAAAGATAGCAAGAGAACCAAGAAAAATTTATAATAGGAGTAAATTAGAAATTTGCATGGTCTATCTGAATCACAAAAGGAAAAAAATTGGGTTCAGTGTCCCTTTTTAAATGTTCGTTTAAGCCAAGTTATTGTTTTTTTCCTTTGGGTCAGTCTAGCTTCTTTGTGTCAGGGTACCAGGAATCGAACTGAGATGTGAAATGCAAAAATAATCACACCTTTATTAATAACAAAAAAATAACAAAAAGTCCACAAGCCAAATGATAAGCCAGGAGTTAAAGCCAGAGCTGGTAGTCAGATGAGCCGAGTCAGAAGCCAAAGCGATTAGTCAGACGAGCCGGGATCAGGAACTAGGAAAACAGTAGAGTCCGGAACAAGCCAGGGATCACGAACCTGAAGGGACGTCAGACAAGCCAGTTAATACACAGGAACTAACAAACAAGTCTGAGACAATGCAAGGGCAAAGTATACTGAACAGAGGCCTTTTAAAGAATGAATGTGTGAAGACATAATCCTTAGACTGCAACCTGTCTCGCACTGATGATGTTCACCAGTTTGTCTATAAGAGGGCGCCCAGATGAGCATTTCACACTCTGCATCAGATTCAGTGAGAGAGGTAAGTATAATGGCAGCCAGCAGCAAATGGCTAATAAAGCAGGGGGAAACCCTGACAGTACCCTCCCCTCAATGACCCCTCCCCCTCCGGAGGATAAAAGGCTTATTGGGGAAACATTCTTACTACCAGGCAGGTAGGAGACCACATAATTAAACAGAGACAATAAAAGGCCATCTGGCCTGTTGGGGCGAAAAACGTTTTGCTTCGGATAGATAAGTTAAATTCTTGTAGTCCGTAAGAATGAGCACTGGTACGCTAGTACCCTTGAGAAGATGCCTCCATTCCTTGAGTGCCAAAATTATGGCCAGTAATTCCCTGTCGCCAATTTCATAATTGCACTCCGCTGGAGACAATTTCTTAGAGAAGAAACCGCACGGATACAAGAGGGCACCTACTCCAGTCTCAGACGTATCGACCTCAAGAATGAAAGGCCGGACAGGGTTAGCATGTGCCAGAACTGGAGCGGCAGCAAAGTCTTAAGACTCAAAAGCCTTAATAGCAGTAGGTGACCAATGGAGTGGATCATTCTCTTTACGGGTCATGTCTGGGATAGGGTTGACCAAGGAAGAAAAGTTTTTAATAAACTTTCTATAGTAAGTGGCAAAGCCCAAAAAAACGTTGAGTGGACCGAAGACCAACTGGGCGAGGCCACTGCAGAACTGCAGACAACTTGTCAGGATCCATGGAGAACCCTGCAAGGGAGATCACATAACCTAGGGATGCACCGAAATTTCGGCCGCAGAAAGTTTCGGCCGAAAATGGCATTTTTGGCTATTTCGGTTTTCGTTTTTTTAGTCTGTTATTTTCGGTAAAATTATTGTGTAGCATGTTTCAAATTTGATGCTAGCCTAGAGCTGCTGTTTAAGTTTATTACTTGACTTTCTGTTCTGCATATAATGAGTTTTCTAGGACTATACTTTATTTGGATAATTAGTAAAAAAAAAACCCTGTTAAATATGATTCTGTTACATAGAACTAAATGAAGAATAATACAGTATATTGATATTTTTATAATTGTTTTAAGTAGGGATGCACCAAAATTTTGGTCGCAGAAATATTTTGGCCGAAAATGGCATTATTGTTTGCCTGTTTTTTTTTTTTCTTGGTAAAATTATTGTGTAGCATATTATTGTTTTAAGATATTTTTGTCCAATTTTAGTGTGTTACTTTCAATAAAAGTGTGGGATTTTTTTATTGGCTCTAATTATGCAAAAAAACCCTAAAAAAAAATAATTTGAAAAAATACATTTTCGGTATCGGTTTCGGTTTTCGGCCAAGTGCATCCCGGATTTTCGGATTCTGTTTCGGTCCAGAATTTCCATTTCGGTGCATCACTACTAGGAAGGTTACTTGAGTCTGATGGAATTCGCATTCCTCGAGTTTACAAAACAGGCTGTTCTCACGTAGTCTTTGAAGTACCCGTGTGACATCAGAACGATAAGCCTCAAGTGTGGGTGAGTGTATGAGGATGTTGTCCAAGTACACCACAACACACTGTTGCAACATATCTCATAGGACATCATTAATAAATTCCTGGAAAACAGCAGGAGCATTACATAGGCCAAAGGACATTATAAGATATTCATAATGCCCGCTCCTGGTGTTAAATGCTGTTTTCCTTTCGTGGCCCTCCTTGATCCTAACGAGATTGTACGCTCCTCTCAAATCAAGTTTAAAAAAGACCGTAGCTCCTTTGAGGCGGTCAAAGAGTTCCATAATGAGCGGAATAGGGTAAGCATTCTTAATGGTAAGATGATTAAGACCCCTATAATCGATTCATGGTCTTAACTCGCCACCCTTTTTCTTCACAAAGAAGCCAATCCCTGCAGGAGAGCAGGATTTGCGGATGATCCCTCGCGACAGCCTCAGCAACATACTCCTCCATAGCACAATTCTCCGCAACAGACAGAGGGTAAACCCGGCCCCAAGGAGGAATGGCTCCGGGTTGCAGGTCTATGGCACAATCGTAATACCAGTGAGGAGGCAACGTACCGGACGCACCTTGTCAAAAACATTTAGGAACTCTCTATACTCTGGCAATTGAGATACCGAAGAAGGGCACAAGACTTTGACTGGTTTCCAAAGACAAGTGGAAATACATTGCGGAAACAATGACAAAATTTCGGACCTGCGCCAGTGTTTGGAGCCAGGGATAACCCAGAACAACCGGAAAATGCGGAGAGTTTATCACCTGGAACTGGAGGGTTTCAAAATGGAGAGCCCTAACAGCCATGGATAACGGAGCGGTTTCAGGCGTAACGAGTACGGGCTGAAGGGGCCTGCCATCAATGGCCTCAATAACAAGCAGAACGGACCGAGGCAATACAGAAATGGAGTGCTTTGATACAAAAGCACTGTCAATGAAATAGCCCGCAGCACTGGAGTCAACAAGAGCCTGGGTGACTATATAGGAGTCCACCCTGGAAAGGACATTTGTGACCAAAGGTTTCTCCTTTAGCGATTCTGGGGGCAAGGATAAACCACCCAAGGTTTCCCTTGACAGGACCTTAGGTGCGACCATTTCCTGGCCGTGTAGGAGAAGACTTTAAAAGGTGGCCCTGTAACTCACAATAAAGGCAGAGCCCCTCCCTCCTTCTAAAGGCCTTCTCCGTCGGGGAGAGACGTGTGAATCCCAACTGCATTGTTTCAGCTGTCCCTGGGGACTCGGGACCAGGAGGCATGGGAGGAGAGGGAGTTATGGTGTGAACGAACACGTAGGAGACAACTAAACAGGAGGCTTCCGCAAGCGCTCTTTGAAAGATGCCTCTCTCTGAGTCTGATGTCAATTGGGATTAAAAAAGACACCAATGCCTCGATATCCTCTGGTAAATCACTGGCAGCAACTTTGTTTTTACTCGCATCAGAGAGCACATGAAAGAAGTTGGCAACAAGGGCTTCATTGTTCCAACCTACCTCTGCGGCAAGCGTACGGAACTCAATGATATACTGAGCACCAGATCTTGTACCTTGCTGAATGGACATGAGTCGTTTAGGAGCAGAGGAGGAGCGAGCCGGGAAACATAAAATACCCTTCAAAAGGAGGCCACAAATTCAGGGTAATTAGAAATCACAGGTTTATTAGTCTCCCACAAGGGATTAGCCCAAGTAACAGCAGTGTCAGAGTAACGAGATGAGAAATCTCACCTTAGCTCTGTCAGATGGAAACGCTTGAGGTAACATCTCAAAATAAATACCCACCTGGTTCAAAAACCCTCTGCACTGTTTAGGATTGCCTGAGGTAGAGGTGCAGAACTGGACATGCTCCTGGTAGGACTAGGTACAGCAGCGGAAACCGGAGCAACTATAACTTGTGGGACACTCTGATCCAAATGTGCAGTGCGAGTCAGAAGGGTTTGCAGGGCTAGTGCAAATTGATCCAAGCAGTGATCCTGTTCATCCATCCAGGAAATGATGGTGGGTAAAGGTGGATTATTAGCACCAGGAATCAGACTGAGAAGGGAAGTGCAAAATAATTAAACCTTCATTAATAACAAAAAAATTATAAAAAGTCTACAAGCCAAATGACAAGCCAGGAGTCAAAGCCAGAGCTGGTAGTCAGACGAGCCGAGTCAGGAGCCAAAGTGAGTAGTCAGACAAGCCGGGATCAGGATCTAGGAAAACAGCAGAGTCAGGAACAAACCAGGGATCAGGAACCAGAAGGGATGTCAGAAAAGCCAGGTAATACACAGGAACTAACAAACAAGTCTGAGACAACGCAAGGGCAAAAGCATACTGAACAGAGGCCCTTTAAATAATAAGTGTGACATCATAATCTTTGGACTGCAACCTGTCTCACACTGATAATGTTCACCAGTTTGGCCATAAGAGGGCGCCCAGATGAGAGAGCAGCATTACACACTCTACATCAGATTCAGTGAGAGAGGTAAGTAAAATGCCAGCCAGTATCAAATAGCAAACAAAGCAGGGTGAAACCCTAAAAACAAGACAAAATTCCCTGTTGTAACTTTCACTTAAACTGGAAAATAGAAAAACCAAGGTGCCGCTAAAAATCCATACCCATCAGCCCAATATAAATATCCCAGGAGAGTACATGGGAATGGCTAAGAACCAAGTGAGGATTGAATTCCACAATCAATGTCTGGACAGTTATCGGCATGGGTCTGCCTACATACTCACTTCGCAAGCCGCCTGGTCACACCATACACTCGGGCAGATTCGATCATCAGGGTGAACCGCAACTTCGGTGCAGAATTATTCCTTCTTTTGTAGATGCTGCCTGCACTATTGCCTGTCATTGAGTGTGGCGTCTGACCTCATCAAGGGTGTGTGTGAAAGGTGTGTGAATCTACACCAATCCTCTCTCTAACTGGTGCCGGGTCTTCAACTCTCCTAGGTATTAAGTGCAGCAACGGCTTCCCGCACCTGGTGGGGGCTGCTGAGACTCTTAAGAAAACCGGGATCCTTGTAGTCTGTAAATAAATATAAGATAAATGATGAAAAAGAGTCTCTTTACAAATAAAACATCCGTAGACTTTATTACAAAATAAGGGATACAATCCAATGACACCAGCACAAAAACAGGAGACAGCTGGTCCTACTAGTTTCGGCGTAGTGCCGTAATCATAGACCTGCACCTGACACTTTGCTGATGTCTCAAATTGCATTGAGCCAGATTACAAGTGGAGAACTAAATAAATTTTTTCGCTCATGCGCAAACACTGCTGGAAGTAAACTTTTAACATGGGTGGGGGTGTATTACAAGTTGAAAGTAAATGGTTTGTGAACAAAAGCTGAAGCACGCTAACTTCAGGACTCACAACTGTTAACTTCTCCCTATAGACTATAATGGAGCGCGCTTTAAAAAAACAAAATATACAAAGTGTGTGTGTATGTGTGTATGTGTGTGTATATATATATATATATATATATATATATATATATATATATATATATATATATATATATATATATATATAGAAATTTGTTATTGGTATGTGCACTCTCACCATCAAACCGCAACTTGCCAGGGTGCTGTAGCCAGGTATTGTAGGAAATGAAAAGATGAAAGCACTCACTGGACTATGGACAACAGTGTCAATAAAATATCGTTTATTGTGACGTTTCGGGACCAACAGCGTCCCTTCTTCTGTTGGTCCCGAAACGTCACAATAAACGATATTTTATTGACACTGTTGTCCATAGTCCAGTGAGTGCTTTCATCTTTTCATTTCCTATATATATATATATATATATATATATATATATATATATATATATATATATATATATATATATATATATATATATATATATATATATATATATATATATATATATATATATATATATATATATATATATATATATATATATATATACACTGACAGTCTTATCTGTACAAGTCTCAGGACTGCTGTGTCTCTCAGAAGCGCAGATACAATAGTATCAAGATATGCTGATAAACAGCGTTCAACTAGTGCACTTTGGTGTGGTGCAGTCAGTGTATGCTCGGTTGGCAGTAACTGTGCCTTACTGTGAGAGTAAAAAATTATGCTACCGGCAAAGTTTCTGTGAGCTCGATGTGTGACATACCTCTAGAACTGCTGGGGGTTGCTGAATGCCAAGCAATGGCATGCTTGTGAGCGTCTCACCTCTCTAAGTCGTCCCTGTGTTGGCTGTGCCGGTCAAGCAATAGTCCGTAGGTAAAGGTGGGCGTCTCACCTCTCTGTGTCGTCTGTGACACACTAGGACCTGATAGACTGTGCGAGTCAGGGAGTGTTCAGGGGTCCGTCTGTGTATCCACAGAAATGTGTTCCATAGGGAAGCCCCTCCTTCTGGGTGGCATCAGAGGTACGTAGGGGAATGCCAATGAGGCAAGTAAGGCAGCGCTATGAGAGAAAGCTGGGAAAGTCCGTAAGTACAGGATAAAGATACCGGTCCTCAATGGCTATCTCAGCAGTAAATGCAAAAAACGAGAGAGAGGAATCCGGATATCTGAAAAATTTGCCCCGGCCTATGCCAACATATACTTGGACTGGCTGTAGCTCAACCGCATCTTTGTGGATGACTTCCCCTTCAGGGACAATATCATACTGTATGGTCGATGTATAGACAACCTGATCGTAATCTGGACAGATACTAAGTCACAGCTGAATTATTGGTAGACTACTTGAATAACAAAGACTTCAACCTTTGGTTTACACACACCATAGAAGACCACACTACTACTTTCCTTGATCTTTCCCTTTCTAAAGATAAGGACAATAAGATCAACACTACAATTTTCAGAAAACCCCTGGCACATAACACTATTTTAAGGGCTGACTCCTGCCATGTGAAACACATTACCAGAGGCATACCCAAAGGCCAGTTTATCGGAGCCCGTAGAAATTGCTCTACCATTCAAGAATATAGGACACAGGCCAATCTTTTAGTGCAACGTTTGCACGACAGGGGCTTCAACAAAAAGTCACTAATCAGAATCCAGAATTAAGCAGAAAGTTTAGACAGACAAAGCCTACTTACAGGCAAGATCAGACAGCCACAGGACACATTTACATAGGACACAATATTCTTCTATACCCAATACAGCAGACAATATCACAGTATTTGTAAAATAGTGTTAAAATATCTACCAATCTTTCACTCAGACGAACAGCTCAGAACGATTTACAAACATAAGATTATATGCGTAGCCAAAAAAACTCCCACCATAGGAGACAAAGTCAGGAAACATTTCTTCACAAAACCTTCACAACCCACTAATTGGCTCACCAGGGCCACAGGTTTCTTTAAATGTGGTCACACCTGTAAAAGTTGCTCCTTTACCACAAGAACAAAAGAATTTAGATCATCACATACAGGCAAGACCTACATGATCAATAACAGGATAGATTGTACCACTGAATATGTGGTGTACCTCATCACATGCCAGCATTGCTCGTTACAGTACGTGGGTATCACTTCTCGCCCTTTAAAAGACAGAATCAGAGAGCATTTGCTGTCATTGGATGAGGACACACCAAGGACCCCTGTGGCAAAGCACTTTCTTTCACATGGAGAACGGGTCAAAAATCTTTTTACATTTGTGGGTATAGAATACATTAACAGAGACATCCGAAGAGGAGATAGAATAGCTAAGCTATTAAGGAGAGAAGCGTTTCGGATATTTACACTGAAAACCTGATATCCTAAGGGCATCAATAAAAGATATGATACTGATCTGTTTATATACTAACACAGACAGAAGAGGGACCTTCACAGACCACTTATTATTCACTAAGTCCCCTCTTCCCTATGCCTCTCCCCACTTATTTTCCTCTTTATTCCTCCTCTGGTTCAGTATGTTTTACTTAGGATAAGTGTCCCCTTTTCCCCTAGTTCATTTAATTGCAGGATCGCCTCCCCATCTTATTTTATACTTGTTTTTTTTGTTTTTTTTTAATATTTGTTTTTCAGTTTATTTAGTCTGACCCATGGCATATTCCTCATTGCATACATACTTCTTTTTTCCTAATGAGGAATTGCTTGATACTTAGCAGGTTGTCTTTTTCTGCTAGTATCTTGGCTTTATTATTCCAGCCCCCTATGCGGTTCTATTACCTGCACTCCCACCGTTTCACATACAGTAGTATGATGATAGGTTATATATGTCTTTCCTTTCAGTCTTGACCTTGTAATATTTTATGATTAGGCTTTATTACTATTGAATATATACTTTATTTGTTTTTTTATTTGAGATGATCTATGTGACACCTACCGATTTTCCACTACTTTAATTTTTCCATTTTTATTTATAAGTATTTTCTTCACTTAAAGGGACATAAAACACAAAGTTTTTCTTTCATGATTTAGGTAGAACATACAATTTTAAACAACTTTCCAGTTTACTTCTATTATCAAATTTGTTTAATTCTCTTAGTATCATTTGTTGAAGGAGCAGCAATGCACTACTAGTTTTTAACTGAACACATTGGTGAGCCAATGACAATCGGTATATATATGCATCCACCAATAAGCAGCTAGAACCTAGGTTCTTTGCTGCTCCTGAGCTTACTTAGATAAACTCTTCAACAAAGGATAACAAGAGAAGGGCACAAATTAAATAGTAGAAGTAAATTGGAAAGTTGTTTAAGATTGCATGCTCTGTCTGAATCATGAAATATTTTTTTTTGGTTTCATGTCTCTTTAAGTCTATTAGCATGTGATATCTTGCTCTACTATTGTCACGCAGACAGCATCACGTATAGATAATAATCACCATGTTTTATGTGCACCAATGATTGTTTGAAGTTGTTTCCTGTTTTCCCATTGGGTGATTCTCCTTTCTTAAGCACTTACCTGGGGGACACCTGTGATCTCTTATGATATATATATATTTAAAATAACAAAGAACATTGGAATGTAAAATATGAACATTAAATACAAAAACAGTAAAAACATAAAATATTAAAATTGTTTAAAACTGCTTTTTCAAGTTTTAAGGTATTTTGTTTTTAGCTAGTGTATACTTTATTTTAATGCATTTATGTTGTGTATGGTGCACATTTACTCTTTAAGCTAGGTCTTCACTTGTGCAAACCCGATACGTGCAAATTTAGTTTGTGCTTGGACAAACTCATTTTACTTTCAACTTGTAATATGTGTGCAAGGTAGCACGGTCCCGATATTAGTTACGGTGATCCGCACTAACAATTGTGTGCCATTTATAATCTATCACATTATTGGTTGGCTATCTCTAGATCTTAACTAGGTTCTGGGAATTTCAGTTACTTTACAAAGTTTGAATTGAATTTAACTCACCCCTTCCCTCCTCTTGTTTGTAGGATGCTTCATCTGCTGACATTAGAAAAGCCTATCGTAAGCTCTCCTTAATACTGCACCCAGACAAGAACAAGGAGGAAAACGCAGAAACCCAGTTCAGACAAGTGAGTGATTAATACATTTTTGAGAAAAAACCTCAAACTATATTTTCTGTGTTATAAAATAAATAATTAAATACAAATGCACATATATTGTTATATGCTTGTTTCTCAAACTGTGGTCTGAGTAAATTTTGTTCCATTTAAGTATATTTCCGCAGTGGACCACATACATATTACTTATATTTAAATCTGAAGTCTCTTAAGATTTATTTTATTTTACAGTTGTTGCAATGTTATGCTTGTTCAGCATTAATCTAATAGCAATCATTTGTTATAGTTGGTGGCCATATATGAAGTATTAAAGGATGAAGAGAGGCGAAAGCGGTGAGTTTTTAAAAGTTATTGACAGAACTTTTTTTATGTCCTTCTCATAGAATATAAACATTATCTTCAGATGATATTGTCTCGCTTTTTATTTTGTACTCTGTTTATAGAATTTTATTCAATGTGTGTGGATTAACCCCTTAATGACCACAGCACTTTTCCATTTTCTGTCCGTTTGGGACCAAGGCTATTTTTACATTTTTGCTGTGTTTGTGTTTAGCTGTAATTTTCCTCTTACTCATTTACTCTACCCACACATATTATATACCGTTTTCTCCAACATTGGTGTGTCCGGTCCATGGCGTCATCCTTACTTGTGGGAATATCTCTTCCCCAACAGGAAATGGCAAAGAGTCCCAGCAAAGCTGTCCATATAGTCCCTCCTAGGCTCCGCCCACCCCAGTCATTCTCTTTGCCGTTGCACAGGCAACATCTCCACAGAGATGGTTAAGAGTATGTGGTGTTTAGTTGTAGTTTTTTTAATTCTACTATCAAGAGTTTGTTATTTTAAAATAGTGCTGGTATGTACTATTTACTCTGAAACAGAAAAAGATGAAGAGTTCTGTTTGTGAGAGGAAGATGATTTTAGCAGACAGTAACTAAAATCGTTTGCTGTTTCCACATAGGACTGTTGAGATGAAGTAACTTCAGTTGGGGGAAACAGTTAGCAGACTTTTCTGCTTAAGGTATGACTAGCCATATTTCTAACAAGACTGTGTAATGCTGGAAGGCTGTCATTTCCCCTCATGGGGACCGGTAAACCATTTTCTTAGTCTCAAACAGAATAAAGGGCTTAATATGGGCTATAAAACTGGTAGACACGGGGGGCGGAGCTAGCCACAGAGGAGACCAGACGCATATCTCATGAGCTCCTGTGATATTAATCTACATTTAGCCTAATGGAGAGCATAATCTATGTTCCCTAACCAATTCAGTGATTTATACTGGTGCAGGGGGTTGGCAACTTTTCCTTATACAGCCTGGTGACACTTTACATGTGTCCTACAATCCCTTTTAAGAACTGCGCTATCTGGCTTGCCCACGAGGCTGCAGGGACTGCCTGATCTCTATTTATATCGGCATTTACTCTGCATCCCTTCCTGCTTCAGCAAATATGGAAGTTACTTATGAGCAGATCCTCATGTCTTTAACCAAACTTGGGGAGAAGATGGATAGCTGTTTCCTGGATTTGCGGCTGGTAGCAAGAGACCAGCTTCAAGGGAATGCCAGCGCAATATCTAAAATGGCGGATAGCAAAGATCTCCCGGAGCTACCCCAGTTCAATTCAAGGGCAATACCCTCAGTGCCTGCAACATCGCAGTCTTACAGGGAGTCTCTTCTGCAGGTCAGTTCCCTATGTGCCACGACGGATTGCACAGTACAGAGGGGATGTGTTTTGTTGGCGCAACTTGATGAGTGCTCCTATCTCGGAACTGAAGCTCCACTCTCCGTTACTCCACCGTTTAGAGCTTGCTATCCCTATATGAGGAGCGGATCTCCTGACATCGCACTGACTAGGGCAGCTAAGGTGGTTGGCACTGATGCTCGCTGCTCTTTATGGTACACGGAGACAGACTGGATTATGTGGTCGTCGCCTTCTGCAGCCATGCACACACAGGAATCCTGTAAGTCTGACCTGACGAAGCTGACATTTTGGTGCTGGACACTCAAAAATGCAGTCGGAGTGGGCTGAAGACATTGAGGGCTCTAACAAAAGTGTTAGCAAGTCCCTAGTAATCAGACTAATGTTTTTATTTTATCTCCAATGACTATGTGTTATTACAGCTTCTGAATCTAACACTGAGCATTTGATATTAGGGCTCATTAATGAGAACCGCATTGTTTGAAAAAAGTGCCCAACCTGTTATACCTCATGTCAGTTCAATATATCCATTGCTAATAGCACATTTAATTTACTTACTATATCTGTTCTTAGTTAAATGTTTCCTGTCATTTTGCAATATTTAAATATGTTTTAAGGACCTCTCTGTAAAAAATGATAAGGTTCAGTTACAAAGGTCCATATTAATTTCTATACATAGCTAATTTGTCCCAGCTACGTATACCCCTTAGAGACATATTGATAGCTATTTCTCAAAGATGGTGTTCAAGAGTTCACATTGAAGTTAGATTCTAGGGGTAATGATATCATACTATTTGTTAGATAAGGTATGTAGGAGTGTGGCTGTCTAGTTTTATGTGTAATTCCCTATAAAGTGCAGTTATTACTTCTATATGCTTGCTCTCAGTGGCTAACTAACCGTTAAACTAAGTTTACAATACGAAATACTGACTGAGGATTGGCCAATAGGATTAAAGCCCGAACTTAATATATTTCTTTTCACACTTTCAATAATTTCTCCCCCCAATAATAATAATAGCATTAACTTGGCTTAGCATACATATATATATTTATATAGGAATAGCCTATTGTAGTACTCTAGGGTCTGCTTTATTTAAATTTATCAGTATCCTAGATGAAAGCTGTGTTATTCACTCACATCTGCCAATATATATGCTTAATATGAAAGTGGCTAATAATTAATGTTTCTCCTGGAGGAAATTTTTACTGTCCAGCATTTGATCCTATCTGATAGTATTATATAACTGCCTATCTACCATTTTGCCTTTATATACCAGCTTACCATGCGCTATTTACACTCTCAGCTAGACACAAGCTAACAATTGATTCAGAAGGGTATAGACATGTTGGCTCTTGCACTACCAGATCCATACCCAGATGTATACTTTTATACTGCTTTTGGCCTTCTGTGCGAGTGGGGGCTTGGACGTCTGCGGCCGGGATGTCTGTGCCTTCCTGCTTAATTATTTACAGTTACAACATGTAGACTAACTATAGATTGAAGCTTACAGAGCTGTCAGAGAACCATCGGCATTTACTGTTTTATATGTGCCTATGCTATTGCCTGATAACCATAGATATCTGCGCATTGCTACAGCTGGATATGGTAGGATAGATGTTTCTAGCCGGGATAACCTTTGATATGCTAGTTCCCGTTATGGTATTACACAGCCTGCATCTACTGGAAGCTTTCGCATGTATATAGTTGCCATATGCCACAAATTCTGATATTGTAGATATGTAGCTTCAGATACAGCGCCACCTCATTGCTAGAGCACATTATTAGTTATAGTTAGGCTCCTCTCCTCCCTTTCCCGCCGGTACTTGCTGCCTGCGGGTCATACCCCCATTCCCTTTTCCCTTATCGCCTGTAGGTGGCATCTCCCCAGGAGAGGAGCTCATCTGGAAGCCCCATATATTTTATTCTATACCATGTTTGATATCATTTGTCTTATATCTCATATTGCATACGTCCTAACACCCCTCTTCGAAAATAACTGCTCCAGAAGGTGATCTTATTCATTTTATATACAAAAACCTAGGGACTTTTATCAGGTTTTTACTTCAGTATACTTATAACGATTAGACATCATGATAACAACCTGGGAAGCTTGTTGGCCTCAATATAACTTATAGCTCCGCCCCCCCGCCCTCACCCTTAACGACTGTTCACCCTTACTGTAAGTGGACAAATAAGCGGTGTTTATCCGCAGTGGTTAATATATTGTTGTAAGCCTTTATTATATCCCTTTTTTTTTTATCTATATCGAATTCAAATACATCTTTGTTATATTTAGTCTACCATACTATAGGATATTCAAGCTGTTATGGATATTTAAACTGTGAATGGTATTTTTCTTCTTTCTGTGTTATAACATAGGAAACAAAATGAAAAAGAGGTAATGCCAGAATGTGCCTACTTCATGCTATGTTAGAGGTTAATGGCTTGACAAAACCATAGAGGTGACATGTTTCAATTTCATATATATAATGTCTACTGTATGACTCCCGTGTATATCTGGTATTCCTCAATAAAAAACTTTGATTCTAAAAAAAACCAAAAAACTGGTAGACACTTTTATGGGCAAAATCGATTGCTTTATTTGGGCATTTTATACATGTTTATGCTTGTAATTCACACTTATAAGCTTGGGGAACGTTTTTTTAACGTCAGGCACTGTGTTAGACACCTTTCCAGTCAGGAAGGGCCTTCCCAGTTGTAGGCTGAGCCTCATTTTCGCGTCATTAATGCGCAGTTACTTTTGAGAGCAAGACATGCAGATGCATGTGTGAGGATCTGAAAGTAGTTGGAAAAGTTCCTAGAAGGCTTCATCTGGTATCGTATTCCCCCCTGGGTTTGGTAAAGTCGCAGCAAAGGCTGTAGCTGGGACTGTAGAGGGGTTAAATCTGTAACCGGCTCCGGTTTCTTTATTTTAAGGGTTAAAGCTCTGAAAATTGGTGTGCAATACTTTGAATGCTTTAAGACACTGTGGTGAAAATTTGGTAAATTTTGAACAATTCCTTCATACTTTTTCATATATTCAGTAATTAAAGTGTGCACTGTTTAAAATTTAAAGAGACAGTAACGGTTTTGTTTTAAAACGGTTTTTGTACTTTTTTGACAAGTTTAAGCCTGTTTAACATGTCTGCACCTTCAGATAAGCTATGTTCTATATGTTTGAAGATCAATGTGTGTCCCCCTTCAAAATTGTGTGATAATTGTGCCATAGCGTCCAAACAAAGTCTGTGTTGCCACAGATAGTAAAGTTGCCCAAGATGATTCATCAGATGAAGGGAGTAGACATAGTTCTACATCATCTCCTTCTGTGTCTACACCAGTTTTGCCCACGCAGGAGGCCCCTAGTACTTCTAGCGCGCCAATGCTTATTACTATGCAACAATTAACGGCAGTAATGGATAACTCCATAGCAAATATTTTATCCAAAATGCCTGCATATCAGAGAAAGCGTGATTGCTCTGTTTTAAACACTGTAGAGCAGGAGGGCGCTGATGATAATTGCTCTGTCATACCCTCACACCAATCTGAAGGGGTCATGAGGGAGGTTTTGTCGGATGGGGAAATTTCAGATTCAGGTAAAATTTCTCAACATGCAGAACCTGATGTTGTGACATTTAAATTTAAATTAGAGCATCTCCGCGCACTGCTTAAGGAGGTGTTAACTACTCTGGATGATTGTGACAACCTGGTCATTCCAGAAAAATTATGCAAGATGGACAAGTTCCTAGAGGTTCCGGTGCACCCTGACGCTTTTCCTATACCCAAGCGGGTGGCGGATATAGTGAATAAGGAGTGGGAGAAGCCCGGCATACCTTTTGTCCCCCCTCCTATATTTAAGAAATTATTTCCTATGGTCGACCCCAGAAAGGACTTATGGCAGAAAGTCCCTAAGGTCGAGGGGGCAGTTTCTACTTTAAACAAGCGCACTACTATTCCTATCGAGGATAATTGTGCTTTCAAAGATCCTATGGATAAAAAATTGGAGGGTTTGCTTAAAAAAGATTTTTGTACAGCAAGGTTACCTCCTGCAACCCATTTCGTGCATTGTTCCTGTCACTACAGCAGCGTGGTTCTGGTTCGAGGAACTAGAAAAGTCGCTCAGTAGAGAGACTCCGTATGAGGAGGTTATGGACAGAGTTCACGCACTCAAGTTGGCTACTTCTTTTATTTTAGATGCCACTTTGCAACTAGCTAGATTAGCGGCGAAAAATTCAGGGTTTGCAATTGTGGCGCGCAGAGCGCTTTGGCTAAAGTCTTGGTCAGCGGATGTATCTTCCAAGACAAAATTACTTAATATCCCCTTCAAGGGTAAGACTCTCTTTGGGCCAGAATTGAAAGAGATTATTTCAGACATCACTGGGGGAAAGGGCCATGCCCTCCCACAAGATAGGCCTTTCAAAGCCAAGAATAAGTCTAATTTTCGTTCCTTTCGCAATTTTAGGAACGGACCGGCCTCTAACTCTGCATCCTCTAAACAAGAGGGTAATGCCTATCAAACCAAACCAGCCTGGAAACCGACGCAAGGCTGGAACAAGGGTAAGCAGGCCAAGAAGCCTGCTGCTGCTAACAAAACAGCATGAAGGAGTAGCCCCCGATCCTGGACCGGATCTAGTAGGGGGCAGACTCTCTCTCTTTGCTCAGGCTTGGGCAAGAGATGTTCAGGATCCCTGGACACTAGAAATAGTTTCTCAGGGTTATCTTCTGGAATTCAAGGAACTACCCCCAAGGGGAAGGTTCCACATGTCTCACTTATCCTCAAACCAAATAAAGAAACAGGCATTCTTACATTGTGTAGAAGACCTGTTAAAGATGGGAGTGATACACCCAGTTCCAACGGCGGAACAAGGAATGGGATTTTACTCAAATCTGTTTGTAGTTCCCAAAAAAGAGGGAACTTTCAGACCAATTCTGGATTTAAAGATCCTAAACAAATTTCTCAGAGTACCATCGTTCAAAATGGAAACCATTCGAACGATTCTACCCACAATCCAGGAAGGTCAATTTATGACTACCGTGGATCTAAAGGATGCGTATCTACATATTCCTATCCACAAAGAACATCATCAGTTCCTAAGGTTCGCCTTTCTGGACAAACATTACCAGTTTGTGGCCCTCCCATTCGGGTTAGCCACTGCTCCAAGGATTTTCACAAAGGTACTCGGATCCCTTCTAGCGGTTCTAAGACCAAGGGGCATTGCAGTAGTACCGTACTTGGACGACATTCTAGTACAAGCGTCGTCTCTTTCAAAGGCAAAGGCTCACACAGACATCGTTCTGGCCTTTCTCAGATCTCACGGATGGAAGGTGAACATAGAAAAAAGTTCCCTGTCTCCGTCGACAAGAGTTCCCTTCTTGGGAACAATAATAGATTCCTTAGAAATGAGGATTTTCCTGACAGAAGTCAGAAAGTCAAAACTTCTAAACGCTTGTCAAGTTCTTCATTCTATTCCTCGTCCTTCCGTAGCTCAGTGCATGGAAGTAGTAGGATTGATGGTTGCAGCAATGGACATAGTTCCTTTTGCGCGAATTCATCTAAGACCATTACAACTGTGCATGCTGAAACAGTGGAATGGGGACTATACAGACTTGTCTCCAGTGATTCAAGTAGATCAGAAGACCAGAGACTCACTCCGTTGGTGGCTAACCCTGGACCACCTGTCCCAGGGAATGAGCTTCCGCAGACCAGAGTGGGTCATCGTCACGACAGACGCCAGTCTAGTGGGCTGGGGCGCGGTCTGGAAATCCCTGAAAGCTCAGGGACTATGGTCTCGGGAAGAGTCTCTTCTCCCGATAAACATTCTGGAACTGAGAGCGATATTCAATGCTCTCAGGGCTTGGCCTCAACTAGCAAAGGCCAGATTCATAAGATTCCAATCAGACAACATGACTACTGTTGCTTATATCAATCATCAGGGGGGAACAAGGAGTTCCCTGGCGATGAAAGAAGTGACCAAAATAATAAAATGGGCAGAGGATCACTCCTGCCACCTATCTGCGATCCACATCCCAGATGTGGAAAACTGGGAGGCGGATTATCTGAGTCGTCAGACATTCCATCCGGGGGAGTGGGAACTCCACCCGGAGATCTTTGCCCAGTTGACTCAATTATGGGGCATTCCAGATATGGATCTGATGGCGTCTCGTCAGAACTTCAAGGTTCCTTGCTACGGGTCCAGATCCAGGGATCCCAAGGCGACTCTAGTGGATGCACTATTAGCGCCTTGGACCTTCAACCTAGCCTCTGTGTTTCCACCGTTTCCTCTCATTCCCAGGCTGGTAGCCAGGATCAAGCAGGAGAGGGCCTCGGTGAGTTTGATAGCTCCTGCGTGGCCACGCAGGACTTGGTATGCAGACCTGGTGAATATGTCATCGGTTCCACCATGGAAGCTACCTTTGAGACAGGACCTTCTGGTTCAGGTTCCATTCGAACATCCAAATCTGGTCTCCCTCCAGCTGACGGCTTGGAAATTGAACGCTTGATTCTATCAAAGCGTGGGTTTTCAGATTCTGTGATAGATACTCTAGTTCAAGCCAGAAAACCGGTAACTAGAAAAATGTACCATAAAATATGGAAAAGATATATCTGCTGGTGTGAATCCAAGGGATTCTTATGGAATAAGATTAAAATCCCTAAGATCCTTTCCTTTCTACAAGAGGGTTTGGATAAAGGATTATCAGCGAGTTCTCTAAAGGGACATATTTCTGCTTTATCTGTCTTATTACACAAACGACTGGCAGCTGTGCCAGATGTTCAAGCATTTGTTCAGGCTCTGGTTAGGATCAAGCCTGTTTACAGACCTTTGACTCCTCCCTGGAGTTTAAATCTAGTTCTTTCAGTTCTTCAAAGGGTTCCGTTTGAACCTCTACATTCCATAGATATTAAGTTGTTATCTTGGAAAGTTTTGTTTTTGGTTGCTATTTCTTCTGCTAGAAGAGTTTCAGAGTTATCTGCTCTGCAGTGTTCTCCGCCCTATCTGGTGTTCCATGCAGATAAGGTTGTTTTGCGTACTAAGCCTGGTTTTCTTCCAAAGGTTGTTTCTAACAAAATTATTAACCAGGAGATAGTTGTTCCTTCTTTGTGTCCGAATCCAGTTTCAATGAAGGAACGTTTGTTACACAATTTGGACGTAGTCCGTGCTCTAAAATTTTATTTAGAAGCTACAAAAGAGTTCAGACAAACTTCTTCTCTGTTTGTCGTCTATTCTGGTAAAAGGAGAGGTCAAAAAGCGACTTCTACCTCTCTTTGGCTTAAAAGCATCATCCGATTGGCTTACGAGACTGCCGGACGGCAACCTCCAGAAAGAATCACAGCTCACTCCACTAGGGCTGTGGCTTCCACATGGGCCTTCAAGAACGAGGCTTCTGTTGATCAGATATGTAAGGCAGCGACTTGGTCTTCACTGCACACTTTTGCCAAATTTTACAAATTTGATAATTTTGCTTCTTCAGAGGCTATTTTTGGGAGAAAGGTTTTGCAAGCCGTGGTGCCTTCTGTTTAGGTAACCTGATTTGCTCCCTCCCTTCATCCGTGTCCTAAAGCTTTGGTATTGGTTCCCACAAGTAAGGATGACGCCGTGGACCGGACACACCAATGTTGGAGAAAACAGAATTTATGCTTACCTGATAAATTACTTTCTCCAACGGTGTGTCCGGTCCACGGCCCGCCCTGGTTTTTTAATCAGGTTTGATGAATTATTTTCTCTAACTACAGTCACCACGGCACCCTATAGTTTCTCCTGTTTTTTTTCCTCCTGTCCGTCGGTCGAATGACTGGGGTGGGCGGAGCCTAGGAGGGACTATATGGACAGCTTTGCTGGGACTCTTTGCCATTTCCTGTTGGGGAAGAGATATTCCCACAAGTAAGGATGACGCCGTGGACCGGACACACCGTTGGAGAAAGTAATTTATCAGGTTAGCATAAATTCTGTTTTTCTCGCCATTAAATAGACTTTCTAAAGATACCATTATTTTCATCATATCTTATAATTTACTATAAAAAAATTTATAAAATATGAGGAAAAAATGGAAAAAAACACACCTTTTCTAACTTTGACCCCCAAAATCTGTTACACATCTACAACCACCAAAAAACACCCATGCTAAATAGTTTCTAAATTTTGTCCTGAGTTTAGAAATACCCAATGTTAACATGTTCTTTGCTTTTTTTGCAAGTTATAGGGCCATAAATACAAGTAGCACTTTGCTATTTCCAAACCACTTTTTTTTCAAAATTAGCGCTAGTTACGTTGGGACACTGATATCTTTCAGGAATCCCTGAATATCCATTGACATGTGTATATTTTTTTTTAGAAGACATCCCAAAGTATTGATCTAGGCCCATTTTAGTATATTTCATGCCACCATTTCACCGCCAAATGCGATCAAATAAAAAAAATTGTTCACTTTCTCACAAATTTTTTCACAAACTTAAGGTTTCTCACTGAAATTATTTACAAACAACTTATGCAATTATGAAATAAATGGTTGTAAATGCTTCTCTTGTATCCCCTTTGTTCATAAATAGCAGAGATATATGGCTTTGCTTTTTGGTAATTAGAAGACTGCTAAATGCCACTGCGCATCACACGTGTATTATGCCCAGCAGTGAAGGGGTTAATTAGGGAGCATGTAGGGAGCTTTTAGGGTTAATTTTAGCTTTAGTGTAGTGTAGTAGAGAACCCCAAGTATTGATCTAGGCCCATTTTGGTATATTTCATGCCAACATTTCACTGGCAAATGCGATCAAATAAAAAAAAAACTTTAATTTTTTCACAATTTTAGGTTTCTCACTGAAATTATTTACAAACAGCTTGTGCAATTATCGCACAAATGGTTGTAAATGCTTCTCTGGGATCCCCTTTGTTCAGAAATAGCAGACATATATGACTTTGGCGTTGCTTTTTGGTAATTAGAAGGCCGCTAAATGCTGCTGCGCATCACACATGTATTATGGCTAGCAGTGAAGGGGTTAATTAGGTAGTTTGCAGGGAGCTTGCAGGGTTAATTTTAGCTTTAGAGTAGAGATCAGCCTCCCACCTGACACATCACACCTCCTGATCCCTCCCAAACAGCTTCCTTCCCTCCCCCACCCCACAATTGTCCCCGCCATCTTAAGTACTGGCAGAACGTCTGCCAGTACTAAAATAAAAGGTATTTTTTTTTTGGGGGGGGGGGCATATTTACATATGCTGCGTTGTAGAATCTCCCCATAGCCCCCAACCTCCCTGATCCCCCCCCCCAACAGCTCTTTAACCCTCCCCCTCTGCCTTACTGGGGGCCATCATGGGTACTGGCAGCTGTCTGCCAGTACCCAGTTTGGAGAAAAAAAATGGTTTTATTTTTTTTTCCACCCGTTTTTTTTCTGTAGTGTAGCCTCCCTCCCTCCACAGAGCACCCAACATTCACTGATGACCTTTTTTTCCCTTTTCTTCTGTTATGTGTGATCAGTCCACGGGTCATCATTACTTCTGGGATATAACTCCTCCCCAACAGGAAATGCAAGAGGATTCACCCAGCAGAGCTGCATATAGCTCCTCCCCTCTACGTCACTCCCAGTCATTCTCTTGCACCCAACGACTAGATAGGATGTGTAAGAGGACTATGGTGATTATTCTTAGTTTTTATGACTTCAATCAAAAGTTTGTTATTTTACAATGACACCGGAGTGTGTTATTGCCTCTCTGGCAGAGTTTGAAGAAGAATCTACCAGAGTTTTACTATGATTTTAGCCGGAGTAGTTAAGATCATATTGCTGTTCTCGGCCATCTGAGGAGAGGTAAAAACTTCAGATCAGGGGACAGCGGGCAGATGAATCTGCATAGAGGTATGTAGCAGTTTTTATTTTCTGACAATGGAATTGATGAGAAAATCCTGCCATACCGATATAATGTCATGTATGTATACTTTGCACTTCAGTATTCTGGGAATGGTACTTCACTGGAATTACTCTGTAAAAAGTACATAAGAATTTTTTTATATGTATTGATTATGTTAAACGTTTTTGCTGGAATGTAGAATCGTTTACATTTAGTGAGGTACTGAGTGAATAAATGTTTGGGCTATTTTTCCACTTGGCAGTTGCTTATTCTAATTATGACAGTTTCGTTTCTCCCTCACTGCTGTGTGTGAGGGGGAGGGGCCGTTTTTGGCGCTCTTTGCTACGCATCAAAATTTCCAGTCAGTTGCTCATTGTATTTCCTGCATGATCCGGTTCATCAAAACTTCTTTTGAGGGAGGTAGATTCTCTCAGCAGAGCTGTGAGAATTATATATTGACTGTGATAAAAAACGTTACTCTGTAATTTTTTTTTTTTTTTTTTTTCTGCTTCAGATTTAATTAATTTTGCTTTGCTAATGGGAAACCTTTGCTAAAGTTGTGTTGTTTACAAGGATTGATGCTATAACTGTTTTTCAGTTTATTATTTCAACTGTCATTAATCGTTTAGTTTTTCTTTGAGGCACAGTACGTTTTTATTAAATAAAATTGTAGCCAAGTTGCAAGTTTATTTGCTAGTGTGTTGAACATGTCTGATTCAGAGGAAGATACCTGTGTCATTTGTTCCAATGCCAAGGTGGAGCCCAATAGAAATTTATGTACTAACTGTATTGATGCTACTTTAAATAAAAGCCAATCTGTACAAATTGAACAAATTTCACCTAACAGCGAGGGGAGAGTTATGCCGACTAACTCGCCTCACGTGTCAGTACCTGCATCTCCCGCTCGGGAGGTGCGTGATATTGTGGCGCCCAGTACATCTGGGCGGCCATTACAGATAACATTACAAGATATGGCTACTGTTATGACTGAAGTTTTGGCTAAATTACCAGAACTAAGAGGCAAGCGTGATCACTCTGGGGTGAGAACAGAGTGCGCTGATAATACTAGGGCCATGTCTGATACTGCGTCACAGCTTGCAGAGCATGAGGACGGAGAGCTTCATTCTGTGGGTGACGGTTCTGATCCAAACAGATTGGATTCAGATATTTCAAATTTTAAATTTAAATTGGAGAACCTCCGTGTATTACTAGGGGAGGTTTTAGCGGCTCTGAATGATTGTAACACAGTTGCAATACCAGAGAAAATGTGTAGGTTGGATAAATATTTTGCGGTACCGGCGAGTACTGATGTTTTTCCTATACCTAAGAGACTTACTGAAATTGTTACTAAGGAGTGGGATAGACCCGGTGTGCCGTTCTCACCCCCTCCAATATTTAGAAAAATGTTTCCAATAGACGCCACCACACGGGACTTATGGCAAACGGTCCCTAAGGTGGAGGGAGCAGTTTCTACCTTAGCTAAGCGTACCACTATCCCGGTTGAGGATAGCTGTGCTTTTTCAGATCCAATGGATAAAAAACTAGAGGGTTACCTTAAGAAAATGTTTGTTCAACAAGGTTTTATATTGCAACCCCTTGCATGCATCGCGCCGGTCACGGCTGCTGCAGCATTCTGGATTGAATCTCTGGAAGAGAACATTAGTTCAGCTACGCTGGACGAGATTACGGACAGGTTTAGAGTCCTTAAACTAGCTAATTCTTTCATTTCGGAAGCCGTAGTACATTTAACCAAACTTACGGCTAAGAATTCAGGATTCGCCATTCAGGCACGCAGAGCACTGTGGCTAAAATCCTGGTCAGCTGATGTTACTTCTAAATCTAAATTGCTTAATATACCTTTCAAGGGGCAGACCTTATTCGGGCCCGGGTTGAAGGAGATTATCGCTGACATTACAGGAGGTAAAGGCCATGCCCTGCCTCAGGACAAAGCCAAAGCTAAGACTAGACAGTCTAATTTTCGTTCCTTTCGTAATTTCAAAGCAGGAGCAGCATCAACTTCCTCTGCACCAAAACAGGAAGGAGCTGTTGCTCGTTACAGACAAGGCTGGAGACCTAATCAGTCCTGGAACAAGGGCAAGCAGGCCAGGAAACCTGCTGCTGCCCCTAAGACAGCATGAATCGAGGGCCCCCGATCCGGGACCGGATCTGGTGGGGGGCAGACTTTCTCTCTTCGCCCAGGCTTGGGCAAGAGATGTTCAGGATCCCTGGGCGCTAGAGATCATATCTCAGGGATACCTTCTGGACTTCAAATTCTCTCCCCCAAGAGGGAGATTTCATCTGTCAAGGTTGTCAACAAACCAAATAAAGAAAGAGGCGTTTCTACGCTGCGTACAAGATCTTTTATTAATGGGAGTGATCCATCCGGTTCCGCGGTCGGAACAAGGACAAGGGTTTTACTCAAATCTGTTTGTAGTTCCCAAAAAAGAGGGAACTTTCAGGCCAATCTTGGATTTAAAGATCCTAAACAAATTCCTAAGAGTTCCATCGTTCAAAATGGAAACTATTCGGACAATTTTACCCATGATCCAAAAAGGTCAGTACATGACCACAGTGGATTTAAAGGATGCTTACCTTCACATACCGATTCACAAGGATCATTACCGGTATCTAAGGTTTGCCTTTCTAGACAGGCATTACCAATTTGTAGCTCTTCCATTCGGATTGGCTACGGCTCCAAGAATCTTCACAAAGGTTCTGGGTACTCTTCTAGCGGTCCTAAGACCGCGAGGAATTTCGGTAGCTCCATACCTGGACGACATTCTGATACAAGCTCCAAGCTTTCAAACTGCCAAGTCTCATACAGAGTTAGTACTGGCATTTCTAAGGTCGCATGGATGGAAGGTGAACGAAAAGAAGAGTTCTCTCTTTCCACTCACAAGAGTTCCCTTCTTGGGGACTCTGATAGATTCTGTAGAAATGAAGATTTACCTGACAGAAGACAGGTTAACAAAGCTTCAAAATGTATGCCGTGTCCTTCATTCCATTCAACACCCGTCAGTAGCTCAATGCATGGAGGTGATCGGCTTAATGGTAGCGGCAATGGACATAGTACCTTTTGCTCGCCTACATCTCAGACCTCTGCAATTGTGCATGCTAAGACAGTGGAATGGGGATTACTCAGATTTGTCCCCTACTCTGAATCTGGATCAAGAGACCAGAAATTCTCTTCTATGGTGGCTTTATCGGCCACATCTATCCAGGGGGATGCCATTCAGCAGGCCAGACTGGACAATTGTAACAACAGACGCCAGCCTACTAGGTTGGGGCGCTGTCTGGAATTCTCTGAAGGCTCAGGGTTTATGGAATCAGGAGGAGAGCCTCCTTCCAATAAACATTCTGGAATTGAGAGCAGTTCTCAATGCCCTTCTGGCTTGGCCCCAGTTAACAACTCGGGGGTTCATCAGGTTTCAGTCGGACAACATCACGACTGTAGCTTACATCAACCATCAGGGAGGGACAAGGAGCTCCCTAGCAATGATGGAAGTATCAAAGATAATTCGCTGGGCAGAGTCTCACTCTTGCCACCTGTCAGCAATCCACATCCCGGGAGTGGAGAACTGGGAGGCGGATTTCTTGAGTCGTCAGACTTTTCATCCGGGGGAGTGGGAACTTCATCCGGAGGTCTTTGCCCAAATACTTCGACGTTGGGGCAAACCAGAGATAGATCTCATGGCGTCTCGTCAGAACGCCAAACTTCCTCGCTACGGGTCCAGATCCAGGGATCCGGGAGCGGTTCTGATAGATGCTTTGACAGCACCTTGGACCTTCGGGATGGCTTATGTGTTTCCACCCTTCCCGATGCTTCCTCGATTGATTGCCAGAATCAAACAGGAGAGAGCATCAGTGATTCTAATAGCGCCTGCATGGCCACGCAGGACTTGGTATGCAGATCTAGTGGACATGTCATCCTGTCCACCTTGGTCTCTACCTCTAAAACAGGACCTTCTGATTCAGGGTCCATTCAAACATCAAAATCTAACTTCTCTGAAGCTGACTGCTTGGAAATTGAACGTTTGATTTTATCAAAACGTGGTTTTTCTGAGTCGGTTATTGATACCCTGATACAGGCTAGGAAGCCTGTTACCAGAAGGATTTACCATAAGATATGGCGTAAATACCTATCCTGGTGCGAATCCAAAGGTTACTCTTGGAGTAAGGTTAGGATTCCTAGGATATTGTCCTTTCTACAAGAAGGTTTAGAAAAGGGTTTATCGGCTAGTTCATTAAAGGGACAGATCTCAGCTCTGTCCATTTTGTTGCACAAGCGTCTGTCAGAAATTCCAGACGTCCAGGCTTTTTGTCAAGCTTTAGCTAGGATCAAGCCTGTGTTTAAAACTGTTGCTCCGCCATGGAGTTTAAACCTGGTTCTTAACGTTTTACAAGGAGTTCCGTTTGAACCCCTTCATTCCATTGATATAAAGTTGTTATCTTGGAAAGTTCTATTTTTAACGGCTATTTCTTCGGCTCGGAGAGTCTCTGAGTTATCAGCCCTACATTGTGATTCTCCTTATTTGATTTTTCATTCAGATAAGGTAGTTCTGCGTACAAAACCTGGGTTCTTACCTAAGGTAGTCACTAACAGGAACATCAATCAAGAGATCGTTGTTCCTTCTTTGTGCCCGAATCCTTCTTCAAAGAAGGAACGTCTTCTGCACAATCTGGATGTAGTTCGTGCCCTCAAGTTCTATTTGCAGGCAACTAAGGAATTTCGACAAACGTCTTCCCTGTTTGTCGTGTACTCTGGTCAGAGGAGAGGTCAAAAGGCTTCGGCTACCTCTCTTTCCTTCTGGCTTCGTAGCATAATTCGTTTAGCCTATGAGACTGCTGGACAGCAGCCTCCTGAAAGAATTACAGCTCATTCTACTAGAGCTGTGGCTTCCACTTGGGCCTTTAAGAATGAGGCCTCTGTTGAACAGATTTGCAAGGCTGCAACTTGGTCTTCGCTCCATACTTTTTCAAAATTTTACAAATTTGACACTTTTGCTTCTTCGGAGGCTATTTTTGGGAGAAAGGTTCTTCAGGCAGTGGTTCCTTCTGTATAATGAGCCTGCCTAGCCCTCCCGTCATCCGTGTACTTTTGCTTTGGTATTGGTATCCCAGAAGTAATGATGACCCGTGGACTGATCACACATAACAGAAGAAAACATAATTTATGCTTACCTGATAAATTCCTTTCTTCTGTTGTGTGATCAGTCCACGGCCCGCCCTGTTTTTTAAGGCAGGTAAATATTTTTTAAATTATACTACAGTCACCACTTCACCCTTGGTTTCTCCTTTCTCGTTGGTCCTTGGTCGAATGACTGGGAGTGACGTAGAGGGGAGGAGCTATATGCAGCTCTGCTGGGTGAATCCTCTTGCATTTCCTGTTGGGGAGGAGTTATATCCCAGAAGTAATGATGACCCGTGGACTGATCACACAACAGAAGAAAGGAATTTATCAGGTAAGCATAAATTATGTTTTTTTTTAATTTTTACTTACATTGTTTTCTGTAGTGTAGCGGTTCCCTCCCGCTCCCTCCCCGTGCACGCGCCCGCCCCCGCCTCCCCGTGCACGCGTCTGTGCGCGTGTCCGGGCATCCCCGCCCACGATCCCGCCCCCCCCCCCACATCATCTGGGCCATCGATGGCCGCCACCCGCCTCCCACACACGCTCCCACCCACCAACGATGGAAGCCATAGATATCTGGTGCAGAGAGGGCCACAGAGTGGCCCTCTCTGCATCGGATGGCTACTAAGGGTTATTGCAGGATGCCTCGATATCGAGGCATCACTGCAATAACCGGAAAGCAGCTGGAAGCGAGCAGGATCGCTTCCAGCTGGTTTCCACACCGAGGACGTGCAGGGTACGTCCTTGGTCGTTAAGGGGTTAATGAAAAAGAAAATCAATATACATTTAAAACCTTTGGTATTATGTTGACAGGCTAGATATTTTATTAAAAACATTTGACTGATTTACTGATTTGATACTTTTATTATGTTAACAGTGATTTAATTAAAGTTAGTTATTTGCATTTTCAATTTAATTAAAGGGACAGCAATGTCAAATTAAATGCTAGAGCATGCAATTTTAAACAACTTTCCAGTTTTATTATGTTACTAATGTTCCTTAGTTCTCTTGTTATCCTTGGATTAAAAGTAACAAGTGACAGATGGAGGCACGCAGGACCCCTACACATAAAGACACAAGCGAAATATTTGGACACACGTGTCCGGTTACAAATGCTATCAGGACATTGATATGGAAGGGATTCCTTCCACAGTATGGGAAGGAAATATTAAATAAACCATTCTAAAGTATGAAAACAAATGTATGAAGAATACATTACATCGGGGGGGGGGGGAGAAAAAGGGGGGAGAGGAAGGCGGGGGGGAATGCAATTCCCATCAGTCATTTTCCCAGAGGAGGGGTCAGAAAGGCAGAAGCAGTCGGCTATCTATTTAGGTATTGGTGGGGTGTCTTACGTCGTAACCGACGGCTGCCACAATGTATCATATTTGTCTTTCCAGTCAGCCCAGGCCATTTCGAACAAGTCAGATTTATTTAGCTAGTGATATGTCTTTTTCCATGGCGTACAGATAAGCCATGGTGTTTAGAATCTTGGCCCACCTTGGGGGGGGAACACTTTTTTCCAGGACCTAGCAATATTGGTTTTGATAGAGGACAAGAGGTATATGCATATCAGACTATGGTGTTTAGGAAGGGTATGTAAATCCAGATGGAGGAGAGCAGTGGCTGGATTTCTAGGTATCTTAATTTCAAGTGCAGATAGGGTTCTGAAACACAGGTTCCATAATGGTTTAATTTTTGGGCATTCCCACCATATATAAAGCATGTCACCTGGGAGACCACAACCCCTCCAGCATAAGGGGGAAGTCCCCGAGAACATTTTAGATAGCTGCGTAAGGACCAGATACCAATGTGATATGACTTTGTAGTATTTTTCAAACATTATTATGCAGTGTAATGTTTTCTTGGTCAGTGTGAGAGATCTTTGCCAAGTGTTTACAGAAATGCGAATGTGTTGGAAGGTGTCCAACATAAGTAGGTGTGGTGCTGGTTCAGGTGGTATGGCTCCTACTAGCAGATTGTAATGTGTTGACAATGGTCTGAAATCCCCAATTTGTGAGGAGACTTTTAATTCTAATAAATTGAAAGTGGAGGAACGGAGGAATGTTTGTGTGAGGTTCTAGTTGGTCTAGATCAATAAATCCATCTTGGTGGATCATGGACCAAAAATCCGAAACTCGGGCCCATATGTTTGGATGAGTTTCCACAAGACCCGTGAGGAGACCAGCGACTGAGGTAACTCTGGGGAGGGGTGAGGTGCTATCAGGCGGGGGTGACCAATCTTGTCCCAGACAGAGAGGCACTCTAAAATTACAGAGTTGGTTATACCAAGAGTTCTGTGACAATGAGATGGGGTCCAGATCAGGTATCTAAGGAATATATTTGATGGAAGAGAAGCCTGTTCAATCTCTCTCCATCTGCCGTGTGACCGAAGTACTCCCCATTGGGATATGTGCGTAAACATTGCCCCCTCATAATATTTAATAATGGAGGGGGAGGCCAGTCCTCCAAGATGGATGGTTAACTGAAGCGTTTTATGAGCAATTCTGGGAGTCCAGCCCTGCCAAATGAACTTCATGAATTCGCTTTTGAATTGTAGCAAAAGACGCATGGGTACCCTAATCGGGAGGCACCTAAAGAGATAAGTAAGCTTTGGAAGGAAGGACATTTTAAGGGAGACTATTCGACCCATCCATGAAATGGACTTATGGTTCCATTTATGTTTTAAGTTTCGCAGTTCTGCTAAAATCGGAAGATAGTTATCATTGACCATCTGCGTTACACTGTTGAACATCCTTTCTCCAAGATGGGTAACCAGCTCGTTTGTCCACTTAAAGTTAAATTTATCCTTCAGATTAAGGCTATAATCATGAGGATATCACCACCAGTATATCTCAGTTTTAGAGATATTAAGTTTGTAAAAGAGGTCCCCAAAACCTTTCAGGATCTCCAAGAGTCTAGGGATGATACAGGCCGGATCCGCAGAGAATATGGTAATATCGGCGAACAATGCAATTTTAAGCCTTGTTCCCGATAGTGTAATCCCTTCCATTCCCTCAATTGAACGTTTCCGCTCCGCTAAGGGTTCAACCGCCAAAGCGAACAGCAATGGGGACAGAGGACATCCCTGCCTGGTGCCATTTTAGATTGGGAATGGGATGGTTTGGAAACCTAGCTCCCTGACCTCGGCTGTCGGTGTGGAGTAAAGCGCTTGAATGGCATGACAGATTGCAGATGGAAATTTAAAAGCTTTCAGAGTTTCCCAAAGGTAGGTCCATCTGACATGGTCAAAGACCTTCTCTGCATCCAAAGAGATGACCGAGACGGGCTTATTCATTCTCGTTGATTTGCATGTGACATTAATAAGACATCTAGTATTGTCCGGTCCCTCTCGGTTGTAAATGAAACCAACTTGATCTGGATTGCTTAAACTAGGTAAAAGTTTACAAATGCGGTTGGACGAAGCTTGGAATATATTTTGACATCCATATTAATCAAGAAAATCGGCCTGTATTTGGAACACAGGGAAGGGTCCTTGTTTGGTTTAAGGATCATGACAGTAGTAGCTTCCAGGAACTCTTTTCTAATTTCTGGCGAGGCTAAAGAACCTGAGAAGCAAGGGGGATAGTTCCTGGGTGTAAGCCTTATAGAATTGGGCGGGGAATCCATCTGGCCCAGGGGCCTTAAAGGGTTTTAGATGTTTGATCGTTTGTTTCAGTTCCAGTAAAGTGAAGTGAGCAGTGAGCGAGTCCTGCTGTTCAGGTGTGAGTGTCGGGAGGTTCAGTGAGGTAAGGAATTGTCTAATGGTATGTGTCGGGCAGGATGAGTAGTTTCCTCTGTTTCAATGTTATATAGTTTTGAGTAATAGTCTGCAAAGTAGCCACCTATCAGTGAAGGTAGCCTGAGCATTTTGTTGTTGTGTTGGATTTGATGAATATGGGATACGCTATGTCGATAGCGCAATTTGTTAGATAACAGTGTCAGCCTTGTTGCCTTTATGATAGAATATTTGTTTACGTTTTGCAAGATTGTTTTGGGTTCAACGCAATTCTAGCTGGTTAATGTGTGTCCGAATGGGGGGAAATTTGTGCGGATGTTTCGTCTCTAATAGTGGTGCGGTTACCAGTCTCTAAAATTCTAAGTTCATTATGTGCCTTGGCGAGAGTGAGTCCAGCATTTTTTTTTAAGTGGGCCTGCTTGCGAATATCGTATCCTCTTACTACTGCTTTTATAGCTCCCCAAAGGATGTTGTCTGTGCATTGTCATTTTGTTGGATGAGTTCAGTTATGTCACATCTCGGTTCCTCCCTAAAAGGAAAATCTGATAAGATATGACGTGGTAAACACCATGTGGATTTAGACGGAGGGCCATCTATAGTTCGTAAGTCAGTTAGAACTAAGTCATGGTTTGACCAGGAGCAAAGGGAAATATTAGTATGGGATACCGAGTCTAGAGTCTCCGCTAGGCAAAATATGTGCTCTAGCCTGGAATAAGTTTTGTGTGAGTGAGAGTAGTAAGTATAATCCCTATCATTTGTATGCAACAATCTCCAAATGTCATACTATACGTATTGCAACATATTGGCCCTAAAGTGTGTAGAAAAGTCAGCTTGAGGGTTTTTCCTACCTGGGGTCATTGTTTTGTGGTCCATTTTAGTGTCCCAAGTCATGTTAAAGTCCCCCACCAGAAGAACTCTACCTTGTCTGTACCGGTCTACTAACTGCAGAATTTTTCTAAGATATTCAGGCTGACGGGAGTTGGGCAAGTATATGGAAACTAGAGTGTGTAGGTCATGATCAAGTTTACAAACCAGGATATTATACCTGGCTTGGGGGTCTTTAATCACCTGTATTTGTTCGAAAGCTACCCTATTATGTATTAGTTTGGCAGTTCCTCTAGCCTTCTTGGTAAAGGGGGAGTCTTCTATGGTCGTGTAGGTACGCAAGTGGAATCTGTGAGGGATGTTTGACTTCCAGTGAGTCTCCTGGAGAAACGCCAAATCTGGATTATGGAACTTGAGAGTGCGGACTAACAGGCTTCGCTTAAAAGAAGAGTTGAGGCCCCTAGTGTTATGAGTAAGAAGCCGGTTCATTCTCTTATCGTGTTCTAGGGTTTCAAGTCGGAGGGGGGGGGGATCGAGCCAGAGCCATAACTAATCCGGTATTGTGGGGAATCTGAAATGGGGATAGAGGGAGAATGGAGGGAGGGAAGTGGGAAGGAAGTCAAGTTCTTAGATATGAGTAATGTATCAAACGTTTGAGGTGGAAATAGTCCACCTATGTGGAACCCTGGCGTGGGCTACCCTTTGTGGGGGGGGGAGCTAAGAACAAAATGGGATGCCTGGGAGCCGTAGTCCCCGACCCCACTCCGTAAATAGGGAGGTCAAGTCATGGAAGCAAATTATGAAGTCTGTCAACCAGTGAGATATTTCTTGTTAACAGTAACATCTTTTCAAGAACGATATCAAAGGTAACAGTATATATAAATAGCAACAGTTTCCCCCCATCAAGACAATCATATAACCTAACTTATGAAACGCCAGCCCTGCTCCTTAACTTGTCAAACATAACCGCAAACAGTATAAAGATATAACTATGTTAACTTAGCTTGTATATTGGAGCATCATCCTGACGGCAAGCACTCCGAGTGCCCCTGACTCAGTCATCTGTCAAACTTGAAGAGAGCTTAGAACTCGATGGAGGGAAACAAATAAAGCCCTCATAAGCAACTTAAATTCAAGGGGGTAGAGCATAGGGTCGAATAGGGTCCTGCATGTGTAGGGTTTTCATTCTCTTTGGCCTTTCGTCTTTGACAGTCCATTCAGGAGCATTGACCCATAGTTTCGACTGTGCAGGAGGAGGATCTTGTGTGGCATCCGCTGAGAGTCCCCACTGTGTGAAAAGAGTAGTCCCTTGGGATAAGGGGGTCACTATGTGTCTGGTTATATTTTGTGATTATCAATTTGGTTGGGTAGCCACATCTGTATTTGATGCCTGCCCTTCTGAGAACCAGTGTGACCGGCTGCAAGTACCGTCTATGTTGCAGGGTATGCGCTGATAGATCAGGTAGCAGCTGGATATTCTTGAATCTTTCTGACATCAGCGCTTTTCAGAAAGCAGCCTGCATATTTTTATCCTTATAGTGGAAGCTGTGAAAACAGACGACGACGTACCTCTGTTTCTCCTGCGAAACTGATCTCGGTCGTAGGACCCTGTGGGCCCTCTCCATGGTAGAGGTCATACCCTCAACAGACCCCAACAAGTCATTAAAAAGTTCTGTTAAGTATTTCTGTACATCGGCAGGTTGAACCTCCTTCTAAACCGAACATTGTTTCTGCAAGCTCGGGTCTTCGACATCAGCAAGCTTGAATTCAAGTTGGTTCAGTTGCTCAGATAAGGCTTCTGAGTATGCTAGGAGGTTTGTCTGGTCTGTGGCGATATTATCTTGCTTCCTCTCTCGAGAGTCCACCCTGTCGCCTATTTCCGAGATATCCTTACGAAGTTCGGCATGACTTCTTTAAATTTCTTTTGCAATTGAGCGAGTTTGACGTGCAAACATTTTTTTTAAGGTTTGCTTCCGTGATAAAGTGTTGTGATTGGGCAGATAAAAGAGTATCAGGCTGAGAGCCATCTCCTACTGACTCAGAGTCACTTAGACCATCGTTTGATTCATCCTCTGGCCCTTTAGGTGGCTGGGTAAAGTGGTCTAGCACTGTTTTTTTGACAGTCCCTGGAGTTTTCGGATGTCGTCTGGAAGTATGAGGCATTGATAAGTACAATAGATAAATAATAAAAACAAGCCTGCTCACAAGAAATATGTTTATGGGTAGAGTATAATTACCCCTCTGGTGGACAAGATAACAGTAGATTCATAAATTGAATGCACATTAATACTCGGAGCAGGGCTGGGCGGACTCTCCTGACCACTACTCCCTCATTAAGGCAGTCGTTTTTCAGACCTACATTCTCTCAGACTTAGTTTATGTCAGGGAGTACCTCAACAAGGGGGCACAAGCCAGGAAGACGCCATAGACAAGACCACAGAACAATAACAATCAAAATAATAATGTAGATAGTATTAACCTTATTATACTATGAGTTCATAGGAATTTGTTAGGAGAGGGTGGTTCGAAGAGAAACCTTAGCTAGGGTCACATATATGACCCGTGTCTCTCCTCAGGGAACAGTAAGGATACAATTCGGAGGGAGGGGGAAAGGGTAGAGGAGGCAACCCACCTAGACACACTAGGCGGGAAGAGGGGAGGAGAGAGAGAGGAGTAGTCTGAGCCCTAAAGAGAAATGTCAGGAGTTACCTCCTGAGGGAATAATATCCGCATACAGTAAAAATTTAAGAAATGCAACCCCCAAGTGTTTGAATTACCCTAAAGTTGGCAAAGTCAGTCTTAATGAGTGGGCCAGTACAGTGTCGATTGGGCTATTATGCCAAGGACTCAGTCCACCAACCACTTACCAGCACGTTAAAAATTACCACTCAGTAAGCTCAAGTAGGCCCCCTCTCGCCTCAGTGAAATGGAGATACGACCCGAAGGAATGGGGAAGGGGAAGTGACCGGCTCAGACAAGCTGAGCCGGAAAGGAAGAGTCTCAAGGGGGCCCCCTAGCAAGCAAATACACAAATTTAAAAGGATACTAAACCCAAATTTTTTCTTTCATGATTCAGATAGAGCATGCAATTTTAAGCAACTTTCTAATTTACTTCTATTATCAATTTTTCTTCGTTCTCTTGCTATCTTTATTTGAAAAAGCAGTAATGTAAGTTTTGGAGCCGGCCCATTTTTGGCTCAGCTCATGGGTAGTTCTTGTTGATTGGTTTGCTACATTTAGCCACCAATCAGCAAGCACTACCCAGGTGCTAAACCAAAACTGTTCCGGCTCTTAAACTTACAGTCCTGCTTTTTCAAATCAAGATAGCATGAGAACGAAGAAAAATTGATAATAGGAGTAAATTAGAAAGTTGCTTAAAATTACATGCTCTATCTGAATCGTGATAGAAAAATATGTGGGTTTAGTATCCTTTTTACTCTCAGTAAAACCACAAAGCAAACTGAGAGAATATGGTATCACTGTACGTGATATTGGTATCCTGTAGGAGCAAACTTAGGTGAAACAATAAAATAAAACTCCACTTTGGGCTAGGGCCCCAAAGACAGTTAAGCTGATGCAGTAGCTAGCACAATGAGTCCACTGCATATAATGATCAAGCAGGGCCAGATTAGGATGAAGTTGGGGCCTGCAACCACGCTGACTGTGTAGTGATAGGGCAGTCCTCTTGTGATCAGGAGAAGTCCTGGCTGGTGAAGGAGTTGACTCTTAATAAAGGGCTTATGTTGTTTGGGCTATGAGTCAGTGTAATTCCCCTTAAGCCTCTCACAATGACATACTCATTGCAACCTTCTAGTGAGGCAGGATAGAAGGCCCAGCTCAGGGATTAGGGGGTATTCAGTATGCCTGTGCATTTAATGGGGCATTACGCTACCGAGTGTGGTCCCCCTACCAGTGTCCTTCATGTACAGTCTGAGGAATGATTTTGAAACTGGTGGGAAGTGCCCAGTAAAAGTATGAAGAAGCAATTAGTAAGTGAGTAGCGTGTAGCAGGAGTATAAAGTGTAAGTCTTACCCAGTGCTTCTATGCAAACTGATGCTCCAGAGGCCTCAGTGATATGGACGACTGCAGTCAAAGGAAGGCAACTAAGGCTCCTATTTCCTCCCGGGATATATGGCTGGCGTGGCTTGGTGTCCGGTATCCCTGGATGTTCTATGTAGGCCACAGAACCAAGATGGCGGCCATTCGCGCCACTCCACACTTCACCTACACCTCCGGATCCTCTGCGAGTGGCGTTCACTGAAATCCTCAGGATTATTCTGTCCCCTGGCCACCAGATTCTGTCCTATTCTTCTTCTGCAGGCCTCCGTAAATCCTACTCCAGGAGGCCACAAGGTCCCAAGACGATGTCGCCAATCTAGCCCTCAGCCTCTCACCCGTCTTGGTTGGGTTTTTACTGGTAAGGCCTCAGCTACTCCGGAGCGGAGCCCCGACCCTTCCAGAGTATCGGCACTAGACAGGAGCAGGCGGTAAAGGGTGGCAACCGTATCTTTGCTGCACTTCTAGGGGATGCGGTGCTGTCCCAGTGTCCCAAGAAAGGGCCATGCAGGGTTCTCAGGAAATTCTCTCTGTAGGAGTCTTATCACGGATAGATTGGCCTCCGGAGCAGAGCCCCGACCCTCCAGAGTGCAGGAGGCCCTGCAGTCGTACTTGCTATCCTCTCTAGACTGGCAGCAACATGGGCCTGCGGCAGCAGTAGGGCCTGGCTTTAGCTGTTATGGATCGAGTCGCCACTAAAACAGGTCCGATCTCTTCCTGGATAGTTCTGTGGTCGTCTGTCACCTAAATGTTTACTTTTGGCCCAAAATTGAACTCTGGAAATATTAATTTTAATGTTCGGCTAGCAGAGCTCCACTAACACACGTTTGCTCAGTATGGCGGTTAGCTCCGCCCCCCATAGTCTTGTTATCCTTTTTTAATGAGTACGCCTAATTGAGCTCAAGAGCGTTCAGGTGTCTTTAGCCATCTGGCAGGTAAAATTTGTTATTTGTATATGTTACACAGTCAACCATTCTTTTTTTTTTCTTTCTCAACAATTATATCTTGACCGTATGTGTGTTGTCTTTTAAAATTTTTAAATAGATTATTTGTTGTTATAGATTATTTTCTGTCACCAAAATAAGTAAGCATAAATCTGGGGAGTTATTGCAGTCTTCTGAGGCAGTTGTTTTTTTGCAAGGACCTTTAGGCAGCTGTACACCACAGCACATTCTTATGTGATATACAGTGTACCCAATTTACTATATGTGCAATTTTATATTGTACTGAACATAATGACACATGGTGCGATTACCATTTATTATAACTATCTGTGCTATTAATACTTTTTTTTTTTTTTTCTTTTTAATAATTTTTATTGAGGTAAACGCATAGACATTGCTACAGTAACAAGGTAGAGTACACTTCAAGGTAAACTTGCCCATTTTCAGGAATTATACATTTTCATTATATGCCAGAAATAAGAACAGAACATCCTAGTATAAACTCCCTGTGCAGCTCAGGCCCAGTATACAGAATTCAGTGCAGGATCAAGCAAGCCTTACATTTGGGGAATGCTATATTACACAAAATTGAACTAGAACTGCTTGGAGATTGAACGCTTAATTTTATCTAAGCATGGGTTTTCTTAGTCGGTCATTGAGACCATGATTCAGGCTCGTAAGCCTGTTACCAGAAAAATTTACTATAAGATATAGCGTGAATATCTGTATTGGTGTGAATACAGAGGCTACTCTTGGAGTAGAGTTCGGATTCCTAGAATTCTGTCTTTTCTCCAGGAGGGTTTGGAGACGTGCTTATTGACAAGTACCTTGAAGAGTCAAATATCTGCCTTGTCTATTTTGTTATATAAACGTCTGTCGGATGTACCAGACGTGCAATCGTTCTGTCAGGCCTTGGTCAGAATCAGTCCTGTGTTCAAACCTGTTACTCCTCCCTGGAGTCTTAACCTTGTTCTGAAAGTTCTTCAGCAGGCTCCGTTTGAGCCTATGCATTCCATAGATATTAAGTTGTTATCTTGGAAAGTTTTGTTTTTAGTTGCAATTTCTTCTGCTCGTAGAGTTTTAAAACTCTCTGCGTTGCAGTTTGAATCTCCTTACCTTATTTTTAATTCAGATAAGGTAGTTCTACGTACTAAGTTAGGGTTTCTCCCTAAAGTGGTTTCGGATAGGAACATTAATCAAGAAATCGTTGTTCCTTCTTTGTGTCCTAACCCGTCTTCTCATAAGGAACGTCTGCTGCACAACGTCTGCTGCACAACCTAGAAGTGGTACGTGCGTTGAAATACTATCTAAAGGCGACTAAGGACTTTCACCAGTCTTCTGCTCTGTTTGTTGTTTTCTCTGGGAAACGTAAGGGTCAGAAAGCTACGGCTAATTCTCTTTCTTTGTGGCTGAAGATTTTAATTCATTTGGCCTATGAAACTGCTGGACAGCAACCTCCTGAGAGAGTCATGGCTCATTCTACGAGGGCTGTTTCCTCTTTCTGGTCATTCAAAAATGAAGCTTCTGTGGTACAGATATTTTTGCGTAAGCTGAGGCTTCTTTTAGGAGACAGGTTCTTCAAGCAGTGGTGCCTTCCGTTTAGGTTCCCTGTCTTGTCCCTCCCTTATCTGTGTCCTCTAGCTTGGGTATTGATTCCGAATAGTAATTAGGGATGATCTGTGGACTCACCGTGTCATTAGAAAGAAAACAAAATTTATGCTTACCTGATAAATTTATTTCTTGACATGGTGAGTCCACGGCCCGCCCTGTTTATTTAGACAGTTTTTTCGTGTTATAAACCTCAGGCACCTCTGCACCTTGTTACTTCCTTTCTCTCCTTTTCCTTCAGTCGAATGACTGGGGTTCGAGGGAAGGTAGGTGATATTGAACAGCTTTGCTGTGGTGCTCTTTGCCTCCTCCTGCTGGGCATAAGTGATATTCCCAATAGTAATTAGAGATGATCCGTGGACTCACTGTGTCAAGAAATAAATAAATTTATCAGGTAAGCATAAATTTCGTTTTTATGCTCTGACATGGGTTCTTGACCACCTCCTAGTGGCAGGAAATATATCCCATATGTTATGGAGCAGGGGTCGCCAACCTTTCAGACCTCGGGGACCACTAAACTCACAATTTTGAATACCGTGGACCTCTAACAATGTTTTTTTTTTAAAAAGGTACAAACCTCTATAATGTGTGTGTGTGTGTGTGTGTGTATATGTGTATATATATATATATATATATATATATATATATATATATATATATATATATATATATATATATATATATATATATATATACAAATTTTTTGACATGGGGATTAGAAAACAATATTTTGATAAAATATTTGTGGAAAATTTGGATAAGCAAGAGACTATGGATATAAAAAAAAGACATTTTAAAAATCTGCAACAAATTTTGAACATAGACCTTAGGCATATGTGGGATATAGTGGCATTCCAGAAGTATCTGGATTTTCAACGTATTCCCAGAGGCCTGAGGATTAAAAAAAATCCTTCTTTTGAATTTGATGAGGACCAGGAGGAGTGGGATCAAGTTCTGACTGAGTGTTCATTTAAATTAATTAAAATACTTATCAGAGTCAAGGAGAAAAAAACGTGACAACTTAAATCTGAGATCATATCTGCCAAAGATGAGTTAAAAACCTTTGAAAAATGTGAACAGTTTGACACACAAGAAAAAAATGGACGAATCACTAAATAAATTTGATAATGAGCAAGCCCTTAGGAAAGGGAACCAATTCAATTGTGATAAAGAAGATTATGAACAGAATAGAATTTACAACTGGGCCGCTGTACGAAAACAAAGGCTTCAGTCTTATTCTAATAAAATGAAAAACATCAATAAGAATAAGAATTTCAATAAAAAACAAGAAGACCAGAGTGAAAATAAAGGAGAAAAAAATAGTGAACATCCGAAATCTATCCTCAAAAATAAACATAAGAGGAAAGTGGTTTTTAGTACTGATGAAGGAGATTCCACGGATTCTGAAGCTACCTCCTAAAGTCTATGTGGCTCCAATACTTCAATATCATCCTCTATTTCTTCCCCTTCCTCTTCTCCCTCTTCTTCAATTTTTTAGGGGAATCATCGATGGACGAAGTTGAAGAACCTCCGCAAGTAGTCCGCCCAAAAACCAGAGGCAACTTGAAAAGAGAAGAAGAAGATGGAAAAATAAAAGGAGAAAAAAAGAACAAAAAGAAGGGAACTTAGTGAATTAAACATCTTCACTTGAAGTCACAGATAATAAGAACAATGGACTAAATATAGTCAATATTTCAAATTATGAGCTTACACAAGATGAAATTAAAGTTTTATCTAAGGGTCTGGGTTTTGCCCCATCAAATACATTTTCTAGTTTTAAGACTTTGTTAAACATTAACAAGTTTGTCCGCAAACTGGCTTTAAAAAGATATTTCTTTCTAACAAGTAAAAACTCTGTGTCTACCAATAGTTATTTAATTTATCCATTAAAACAAATTAATACACCTCATATAGAATTTGGAGATGCCTGTGCTATTACAGATTTGAACAGCCTATATAATGAGGGTTCTGATTTGTTTTATACAGAAAATTTACCAAAACCGAAAAGCATAGGTCTGATTTTTATTCAATTAATTTTAGAGGTCCCTTGATTAATGCCTTTCAAAGAGCTGTACAACGAGATGTCTTTGAGTTAGAAAAAAATGTTGAGACTGATACTGCCTCCCTTAATCTGACATTTAAATAACGCCAGGCTTTAAAGTCTCTAGAGAATAATAACAATATCGTTATAGGTAATTCAGATAAGGGAGGCAGTATCGTAGTCATGAACAAAGATTTTTATTTTCAAGAAGCCTACAGGCAATTGTTTGATAATAAGGTATATAGAAAATTATCACGTAATCCAACTAAGATAGTTTCTATGTAAACTAGTTGCGGAAGGTATAGCCTTGGGTATCTTTAAGGATCAAGATGCGGACGCTTTGGTGCCACAGAATCCTATCTACCCTATATTTCACCATGTACCTAAAGTGCATAAAAATGTTGAGTGTCCTCCGGGCAGACCGATACTGGCAGGTATTGGATCATTGTTTGAGCCATTGGCAGAATGGTTGGATTGTATACTCCAGCCATATGCTATGTCACAGTTGTCCTACCTAAAGGACACCTCGCATTTATTGCTTACATTGGATCAAATTAGATGGCAGACGGGTTATACCTGGATTACCATGGATATCACTTCCCTTTACACCTCCATCCCTCAAGATTTAGGCATAAAAGCAGTTGAATATTTTATGAATAAAGATTCAAAACTAACAAAAGATCAGATTGAATATATCTGTGAAGTACTAAGATTCTTGCTGTCACATAACTACTTTGTTTAATAATGCGTATTATCTTCAGATATGTGGTACCGCCATGGGCGCAAAATTTGTGCCCTCTTTTGCTAACATTTTTGTAGCATGGTGGGAACAACTGTGTGTGTGTGTGTATATGTATGTATGTGTGTGTGTATATATATATATATATATATATATATATATATATATATATATATATATATATGTATGTATGTATTGCCCATAATCCTTGGTATAAAAAAATTGAACTTTTTGTACGGTATATAAAAACAAGTATGTAAAAAAATCCTGTGGACGAAAAACTTTTTAATATCTTTTTAGCCTACTGCAATAATAATGATTTGGGGCTAAGGTTCACGGGTGAATACAGTGGGGAGCAGGTCAACTATTTAGACCTTAATCTGTACATCTTACATAAACAGAATCTGAACATCTTACATAAACAGATTATTACCAAAACATATAGGAAGCCAACAGCAGGCAACACAATTCTGCATGCCACATCTCAGCATCCTGACCATCTCATTCAATCTATTCCAAAGTCACAATTTTTAAGATTAAGAAGGAATACTAAAATTGATAGTATTTATGATCAACAATCAATAGGGCTAAGAAATAGATTAATGAATCGTGGATAGAAGTATAATAGATTGGAATCATGTAGACAAAAAGTTAAACATGAGAACAGAGTAAGTATACCTAGTAATAAACAAATGCATGCAAATCAAGTAAACTATGAAGAAGCTATTGTCTTCACCACACAATTTAGTCAACAATATAATGAGGTAGTTAATATTTAAAAAAAACATTTACATATTCTGTCTGCTGATGATGTCTTACAGCCTTATATTAAAAATTGTAAATTTGTACTGAAAAAAATCTGGATTACAGCATATAAATAGGTTGGGTTTCTACAGAGACCTTAGTCTATGAGTAAGCGCCTGTAGGGGGCGTGAAACGCGTCAGACAGCTTGCATCTACATAGCCTGCCATGTCTGTATTCCTTTTAATGTTTTTCTACAATAAATTTTGAACTTTTAATAACGTTGGTTTTGGTGTAGTGCCTACCGCTATCCTCTTTCCACTACTACTGTTGCGGACTGATCCCCTGCTTAGGCTACGGCACTCCGAGCGTTTTGAGGCTTTACTTCCTCCCTTTGGATTAATTTCCGGATCATAGTGCACCACGAGAAGCTGCGTGAGGTCTGTTTCTCATCAATACAAATTTTTTGCATAGGAAATTAGCACATCCAGGCAAGATCTCCGCTTGCTTTTCCCCAGTAAAACTCCATGTAAACTGTTACCAGTGCACAAGAGAATTCTGGGTAATATATGCAAATTAGATATGAAAAATCTCAGATTTTGTGCTTCAAATACTGTTTTAACACAGCAATCCCTTAATAGGGTTATTACAGCAATACAGAACCCACTGCTAGACAGCCTGTTTCATTCTTTTTAGAACTCTTCAGTAGAAGATAGATTTCTGATTGCTGCTTAGGTAAAGCTAATTTCAGGGTTAAATCAAAATTCATTAAAATTATGGTGGAGATAAAAATCTGAGATTAAAATCCTCCATGTTTCAAAAGTAAATTAATACAACATTTTTGCATAGGAAATTAGCACATCCAGGCAAGATGCCCGCTTGTTTTTCCCCAGTAAAACTCAATGTACACAGTTACCAATGCACAAGAGGATTCTGGGTAAGATATGCTAATTCTCTCAAATTAAATATGAGAGAATTTTTTTTTTTAAGATTTTCTTTTTTTATATACTTTAATTCCACTATTTCAAGCCAAGACTATACCAACCTCTGCTGGCTTTAGAATGGAAGCATCTTTCGCTGAGCAGTGCGCCGAGTGGGAGGAGTAAAAATACAATCAGTATTACTCAACGTGCGTAGGGAGATTGTAATTTAACTCCTCTGTCGGTTTTCACTGATGTCCAGCCAGGCACTGTAGGGTGTTGTGGCGCGACGGGAATGATACCATCAGAGGAGACACCTGCTTCATGGTGTCAAGGACCACCAACATCTTCTCATCGACCACCAGTGGTCCATGGACCACTGGTTGGCGTCTGCTGTCATGGAGGACATCCTCATTACGAAAGAAGAGAATTTATCAGGTAAGCATAAATTTTGTTATGAACACATAGCTGGGATATATATTTTTAGTAGACAACCCAAAGTATTGATCTAGACCCATTTTGGTATTTTTCATTCCACAATTTCACCACTAAATGCGATCAATCAAAAATAAAAAATTAAAAAATTAAAAGTTAACTTTTTCACAAACTTTGGCTATCTCTTACTTGGTGTATTCAGTCCACGGATTCATCCTTACTTGTGGGATATTCTCAATCCCTACAGGAAGTGGCAAAGAGAGCACACAGCAAAACTGTCCATATAGCTCCCCTCAGGCTCCGCCCCCCCAGTCATTCTCTTTGCCGCTCTAACAAGTAGCATCTCCACGGAGGGTAAAAAGTATGTGGTGTTAGATTTGTAGTTTTTATTTCTTCAATCAAGAGTTTGTTATTTTAAAATAGTGCCGGTTTGTACTATTTACTCTGAGGCAGAAAGTGATGAAGATTTCTGCTAAGAGGAAAAAGATTTTAGCATGTTGTAACTAAAATCCATTGCTGTTCCCACACAGGACTGTTGAGTACCGGAGAACTTCAGTTGGGGGGAACAGTTTGCAGGCTTATACTGCTTAAGGTATGTTCAGTCATTTTTTCTAACAAGACTTGGTAGTGCTAGAAGACTGACAGAAATCCCATGAGGGAAGGTAAGCCATTTTCTGAGACACAGTATAGAATTATGGCTTCAGTTAAGGGCTTTAATACTGACAGACACTGTGATGGGCTAAATCGATTACTTTATTAAGGTAATCTTATATTTATTAAGCGTTTTAGACGTTGGAAACACTTTTTGGGGACTTTTTTACGCCTGGCATTTTGTAAGACAGCTAATCTGACTCAGAAAGGCCCCATAACTCAAGGAGGGGGCCTCATTTTCGCGCCTCAATTGCGCAGTTGATTTGCAACACAGCTCCATGCAGCTTCATGTGCAGAGCCTTAAGAGTACAGGAGGACTTCTGGGAGGCTTAATTTACACCTGCAATTAACCCTAAAGGAAGGTAAAGCCACAGCAAAGACTGTGGCATCGTACTGTAGTGGGTTAAACCGGGTATTTACTTAATTTTGCTCCGGTTTGGGCATTAAGGGGTTAAATGATTTGAAAATTGTGTGCAATCATTTCAAGGCATTAGGATCATGTGGTGAAAATTTCATTAAGATCGGATGTTTTTTGATGATTTGGTAAAAAAGTGTGTGCCTTTTATTATTTAAAGAGACAGTAACGTTTTTTTCAAAAAGTATTTTTTTCAATATTTTAGTGTTGTCTGAGTCTGTCAAACATGTCTGAGCCTTCAGATAGACCTTGTTCTTTATGTTCAAAAGCCATGGCAGTACCCCCATTACATTTATGTTTAAAGTGTGCAAAAACATCTAAGCATTTTAAAGATCATCCAGTGACAATTAAAAATGCTGCCCAAGATGATTCCTTAACGGGGGGTAATGAGGATAGTCCTTCTTCCTCCCCCCACATGTCTACACCAGTTACGCCCGCGCAAGCGATGCCTAGTACCTCTAGCGCATTGGCCCCTATTACTTTACAACAATTAGCAGCATTAATGGATAATTCCCTTGCAGCATTTTTATCCAAACTGCCAGTTTTTCCAAGAAAGCTTTGGATAATTTTATCTGTAGTACCCTCACAAAACTCAGAGGTAGCAGTGAGGGAAGGTCTGTCTGAGGGAGACATTTCTGACACAGTTTCTCAGCAGGCAGAGTCAGATTCCTTAGCGTTTAAATTTAAGCTGGAACACCTCCGCGTCCTGCTTAAGGAGGTTTTAGCTACGCTGGATGATTGTGACCCCATGGTGGTCCCTGAAAAATTCTGTAAAATGGACAGATTTTTAGAGGTCCCTGTATACACTGAGGCATTTCCGATCCCAAAGAGGGTGGCGGATATTGTGACTAAGGAGTGGGAGAGACCAGGTTTACCCTTTGTTCCCCCACCTATCTTTAAGAAAATGTTCCCCATAAACGACCCTAGGCGGGACGCGTTGCAGACGGTCCCTAAGGTAGAGGGGGCTGTTTCAACACTGGCTAAGCGTACAACTATACCAATAGAGGACAGTTGTGCTTTCAAAGATCCTATGGATAAAAAATTGGAAGGATTGCTGAAGAAAATTTTTGTTCAGCAAGGTTTTCTGCTTCAACCAATTGCTTGCATTATTCCGGTAACTACTGCAGCGGCTTTTTGGTTCGAGTCTCCAGAGGGAGACTTCATACGATGAGGTCATGGATAGAATTCATGCTTTAAAGCTGGCTAATTCTTTTATCACTGATGCCGCTCTCCAATTAGCTAAACTAGCGGTGAAAAACTCAGGTTTTGCCATCATGGCGCGGAGAGCGCTTTTAGCTCAAATTGTGGTCGGCGGATGTGTCGTCCAAAACAAAACTGTTAAATATTCCCTTCAAGGGGAAAACCCTATTCGGCCCAGAGCTGAAAGAAATTATTTCAGATATCACTGGGGGCAAGGGCCATGCCCTTCCACAAGATAGGCCGTTTAAGGCGAAAAACAAGGCTAATTTTCGCTCCTTTCGCAACTTCAGGAGCGGACCTGCTGCAACCTCTGCTGCCGCAAAGCAAGATAACGCTTCCCAGCCCAAAGCAACCTGGAAACCCTTGCAGGGCTGGAATAAGGGTAAACAGGCCAAGAAGCCTGCTCCTGCTACCAAGACAGCATGAAGGGGTAGCCCCGATCCGGGATCGGATCTGGTAGGGGGCAGACTTTCTCTCTTTGCTCAGGCTTGGGCAAGAGACGTTCCGGATCCCTGGGCATTAGAAATAGTTGCTCAGGGGGATACCTTCTAGAATTCAAGGATTCTCCCCCAAGGGGAAGGTTCCACATTTCTCGTTTGTCTTCAGACCAAACAAAGAAACAGGCGTTCTTACGCTGTGTAAAAGATCTACTAAAAATGGGAGTGATACACCCAGTTCCAATTGCAGAACAAGGACTGGGCTTTTACTCAAACCTGTTCGTAGTTCCCAAAAAGGAAGGAACTTTCAGGCCAATCCTGGATCTAAAAATTCTCAACAAATTCCTCAGAGTTCCGTCTTTCAAGATGGAAACCATTAGGACAATCTTGCCGATGATCCAGGAAGGTCAATATATGACTACCGTGGATCTAAAGGATGCGTACCTACATATTCCTATCCACAAAGATCACCATCAGTTCCTAAGGTTCGCCTTTCTGGACAAATATTACCAGTTCGTGGCCCTTCCTTTTGGGTTGGCCACCGCTCCCAGAATTTTCACAAAGGTGCTAGGGTCCCTTCTAGCGGTTCTAAGACCGCGGGGCATTGCAGTAGCACCTTACCTAGACGACATATTAATACAGGCGTCGTCCTTTCACAGAGCCAAGGCTCATACGGACATCGTTCTGGCCTTTCTAAGGTCTCACGGGTGGAAGGTGAACGTAGAAAAGAGTTTTCTGTCCCCGCTCACAAGGGTTCCCTTTCTGGGAACACTAATAGACTCGGTAGAAATGAAAATCTTTCTGACAGAGGTCAGGAAGTCAAAACTGCTGAATACTTGCCGAGTTCTTCATTCCATTCCTCGGCCTTCCGTGGCTCAGTGCATGGAAGTAATTGGTTTAATGGTTGCGGCAATGGACGTAGTCCCTTTCGCCCGAATCCATCTCAGACCACTGCAGCTGTGCATGCTCAAACAGTGGAATGGAGATTACGCAGATTTGTCTCCTCAAATTCAAATTGATCAAAAAACCAGAGACTCTCTTCTCTGGTGGTTGTCTCAAGATCACCTGTCTCAGGGAATGAGTTTCCGCAGACCGGAGTGGATCATTGTCACGACCGATGCCAGTCTGGTAGGCTGAAGGCTCAGGGACTATGGTCTCGGGAAGAATCTCTTCTCCCGATAAACATTTTGGAGCTGAAAGCGATATTCAATACGCTCCAGGCATGGCCTCAACTAGCAGAGGCCAAATTCATCAAATTTCAGTCGGACAACATCACGACTGTGACGTACATCAATCATCAGGGAGGAACAAATAGTTCCCTAGCAATGAAGGAAGTATCCAAGATTATCAAATGGGCGGAGGATCACTCCTGCCATCTATCTGCAATTCACATCCCAGGGGTAGACAACTGGGAGGCGGATTTTCTAAGTCGTCAGACTTTCCATCCTGGGGAGTGGGAACTCCACCCGGAGGTTTTTGCTCAGCTGACCCAGCTTTGGGGCATTCCAGAGTTGGATCTAATGGCGTCCCATCAGAACACCAAACTTCCCCTTTACGGATCCAGATCCAGGGATCCCAAGGCGGCATTGATAGATGCATTAATAGCGCCTTGGTCATTCAGTCTAGCTTATGTCTTTCCACCGTTTCCTCTTCTCCCTCGACTAATAGCCAGAATCAAACAGGAGAAGGCTTCGGTAATTCTGATAGCGCCTGCGTGGCCACGCAGGACTTGGTATGCAGACCTAGTGGACATGTCATTGGACCCACCATGGAAACTGCCATCGAGGCAGGATCTTCTAATCCAAGGTCCTTTCAAGCATCCAAATCTAGTTTCTCTGCAACTGACTGCTTGGAGATTGAACGCTTAATCCTAGCTAAGCGGGGTTTCTCTGATTCAGTTATAGATACTGATACAGGCCAGAAAAGCTGTCACCAGGAAAATTTACCATAAGATATGGCGGAAATATCTTTGTTGGTGTGAATCCAAGGGTTACTCGTGGAGTAAGGTTAGGATTCCAAGGATATTGTCTTTTCTCCAAGAAGGTTTGGAGAAAGGTCTGTCAGCTAGTTCCTTAAAGGGACAGATATCTGCTCTGTCTATTCTGTTACACAAGCGTCTGGCAGCTGTACCAGATGTTCAGGCGTTTGCACAGGCCCTAGTTAGAATCAAGCCTGTCTACAGACCTGTGGCTCCTCCATGGAGTCTAAATTTAGTTCCTTCAGTTCTTCAAGGGGTTCCGTTTGAACCTTTGCATTCCATAGATATCAAGTTATTATCTTGGAAAGTTTTGTTTTTAGTAGCTATTTCTTCTGCTCGAAGAGTTTAAGAATTGTCTGCTTTGCAGTGTGATTCACCCTATCTGGTGTTCCATGCAGATAAGGTTGTTTTGCGTACTAAACCTGGTTTCCTTCTAAAGGTGGTTTCTAATAAGAATATTAACCAGGAAATCATTGTTCCTTCTCTGTGCCCTAATCCAGTTTCTAAGACGGAACGACTGTTGCACAATCTTGATGTGGTTCGTGCTTTAAAGTTCTATTTAAAAGCAACTAAAGATTTCAGACAAACATCATCCTTGTTTGTTGTGTATTCTGGTAAGAGGAGAGGTCAGAAAGCGACTGCTACCTCTCTTTCATTCTGGCTGAAAAGCATCATCCGATTGGCTTATGCTGGTAGCAGCCTCCTGAACGAATTACAGCTCATTCCACCAGAGCTGTGGCTTCCACATGGGCTTTCAAGAATGAGGCTTCTGTTGAACAGATTTGTAAGGCAGCGACTTGGTCTTCACTGCATACATTCGCCAAATTTTATAAATTTGATACTTTTGCTTCTTCGGAGGCTATTTTTGGGGGAGAGGTTTTGCAAGCAGTGGTGCCTTACGTTTAGGTTACCTGACTTGTTCCCTCCCTTCATCCGCGTCCTATTGCTTTGGTATTGGTATCCCACAAGTAAGGATGATTCCGTGGACTGAATACACCAAGTAAGAGAAAACAGAATTTATGCTTACCTGATAAATTACTTTCTCTTACAGGTGTATTCAGTCCACGGCCCGCCCTGATATTTGTCAGGTTCAAATTTAATTTACAATAACTACAGTCACCACTGCACCCTATGGTTCTCCTTTTTCTCCTAACCGTCGGTCGAATGACTGGGGGGGCGGAGCCTGAGGTGAGCTATATAGACAGCTTTGCTGTGTGCTCTCTTTGCCACTTCCTGTAGGGATTGAGAATATCCCACAAGTAAGGATGAATCCGTGGACTGAATACACCTGTAAGAGAAAGTAATTTATCAGGTAAGCATAAATTCTGTTTTTTCGCTGAAATTATTTACATACTGCTTGTGCAATCATGGCACAAATGATTGTAAAAGCTTCTCTGGGATCCCCTTTGTTCTGAAATAGCACACATATATGGCTTTGCCATTGCTTTTTGGTAATTAGAAGACCACTAATTGCAGCTGCGCACCATACTTTCATTATTCCCAGCAATAAAGGGGTTAATTAGGTAGCTTGTAAGGTTAATTTTAGCTTTAGTGTAGAGGTTAGTCTCCCACCTGACACTTCCCAACCCCTGATCCCTCCCAAACAGACAGTCTGCCAGTATGCAGTTTTACACTTTTTTTTATTTTTTTATTATTATTTTCCTTAGTGTAGGATTACCACCTTACCTTCCCACCTCCCTGATCCCTCCTTAAACGCTCTCTATTCCTCCCCCTGCTAACTAATTCCGACCATCTTATCTACTGGCAGCTGTCTGCCAGTACTCAGTTACATCATTTTTTCTTTGAAATAATCTTTTATTGAGGTTTTGCATAAGAATAGAAAAACATAGAATAAATGTTATAATATAAATGATAACCAGTTACATCATTTTTAATTTTTTATTTTTATAATAAAAATAATCACTTATTGTTCTGTAGTTTAGCTGCCCCCCCTCATTACCCTACCCCCCCTCCCAGACCGATTTTCCACTCTCTAATTCCCCCCTCCACTTCCCCACTCACTGCCGGGCCACCTGACACCGCTCTATAAGAAATATTTCTGTTGCGTAGCAGTCCCGCCCTTCTTCCACCCCTCGGCATGGATGGGCCGCCCTCTTGCCTCCCTCGTAACCCTCCAAGAGCGCGGCAGAGAGAGGCCCAAGACTGCAGCGTCGTACAGGGTACGATGCTGGTCCTTAAGGGCTTAACGACCAGAGTCTTACAAGGTACGGCGGTGTTTGTTAAGCGATTTAAGGTCTCTTCCCATCCTGAGTCCCTTATACAGCCAAACAATGCAAGCCCTCAAACAAAACTGGGAACCTCCCAAGGGTGCACAGGCTTATTTAATCTCCCATGATACAATCAAAACACGGCAATGCACTGCACTCTGACTGGACCGGGTGCACATCCTATGACCCTGCAAAATGCACAGCACTGGGTGCTCAATACACTCTCAGGTAGCTGTACAGTCCCCAGAACCCCAGGCAGTTAATCCCTGACAAGTCTAGGTGCAAAGCCCATAGGGAAAATTACAAAATAAATTAAGACAACACACAGAGAAAGTCTGGCACTCAGCTAACATTAAAAGCAAAACTTAGTTACTGCATCTTGCCAAATGGGTCAAGCCCAGGAACCACGTCAAGGTCTCTCTCAATCCTGGGTCCCTAATACAGCCAAACAAGGCAAGCTCTCAAACAAATTTGGAACCTTCCAAGGGTTCACAGGCTTTTAATATTGGCTGACTGCTTGCAAGTGAGTGAAGTCCACTTCTGTGTTTTGTGTATGTGTATGTGTATGTGTATGTGTGTGTGTATATGTGTGTATATATATATATATATATATATATATATATATATATATATATATATATATATATATATATATATATATATATATATATATATAGTATGTATTTATATATGTAGCATTTGTTTTATGGCAGTAATAAAAATGTTTTCATTTTAATAATAATTCATCAATATTTATGTAATATAAAATTTTCCTGCTTTATTTTTAAAACTTACATTGACTATTTAAAGAGTTCCAAGCCCTCAATTACCCCTGACATCACCAGTTGAAGAACATGCGCACCTCACCAAGGCTGAGGAAGTAGCAACAGAAAGAGTGCAGTCCAGTACAGCTGAGGGACTGTTTTCTCCCTTCTCACACCGTGTATACACTGTACAGTTAAGGGACCGTTTTCTCCCTTCTCACACAGCATATATACTGTACAGCTGAGGGTTTGTAATCTCTCCTCTCACACAGCATCTCCCCTCTGTTTTTGCTCTCCCCTCTGTTTTTCTCTCTCACTTGACCATGCCGCTGCCACCACGACTGCTCCCGCCGGCCATGCCCCTTCACGCGCGCTCCCGCCCGGCCACGCTACTCGCCACGCCCACCTGGCACACCCCAATCACGCCACACCCTCACCAGGCAGCTTCCACAGTGGGCACTCCTCTGCTGCTCAAGGCCAGGTATGTTTGTCCTCATGCAGTCTCCACTGCGCATGACTGCATCTGACAAACATACCTGGCCTTTTATTATATAAGATGTAATAAAAAATGAGAGAAAATTATTTTGTCCCACCCTCATTACATCCTGGGTGTTTGTTCCCAGGAGTAATGGCTCGTGGACTCTCAGCACCTTTATGAAAGAAAATATAATTTATGCTTACCTAATAAATTAATTAATTTCATGGTGGTGAGAGTCCATGAGACCCGCCCATTATTTTGATAATTTTTGATAGATTTTGGGTTTATTTTTTTCCTGCGGCAGTTCAAGTATGCACATTTTTTTCCCCTCTTCTCTTTTTATCTTCTCATCCTATCCTACCTTTCTTCTTTTTTGCTTGCTTGGCTATACCGCCGACTAGTTTACCAGTGAGGTGGGAGGGTTTTTAAAGGGACATTAAACACATGATCCAGATTGTTGAAAGGGATACCTAGGTAGACCAAAGAGCTGCTGAATGGTGGCTGCACATATATCTCATGTTATTTGCTCACCCAGTGCATTCAACTAGCTCCCTGTAGTGCATCGCTGCTGCATTAACAAAGGATACCAAGACAATGAAGCAAATTAGATAGACGTAAATTGGAAAGATGTTTAGAATTGTTCTCTATTTGATTCACGAAAGATAAAAATTGGGTTTCATGTCCCTTTTAACTGCTCTTGGAGTTTTGTGAATCTTTGCCACCTAGTGGCTAAGAGAGGAATTCCCATGTGTAATGGCTTGTGGACTCTCACCACCATGAAAGACATTAATTTATCAGGTAAGCATAAATTATATTTTTCACAGATACTTGGCTACATTAATATTAGTAGTTTGCTAACATTACACATCTCAAGTCCACTTCATTAGACCTATTCTCTTGTCCTGAAGCCTGTCATAGGCTGAAAGGGTAAAATTCATTTTAAAGGGACAGTCTACACCAGAATTTTTATTGTTTTAAAAGATAGATAATCCCTTTATTACCCATTTCCCAGTTTTGCATAACTAACACATTTATAATAATATACTTTTAACCTCTGTGATTATCTTGTATCTAAGCCTCTGCAAACTGCCCCTTTTTTCAGTTCTTTTGACAGACTTGCAGTCTAGCCAATCAGTGCCTTCTCCCAGATTACTTCACGTGCACGAGCACAGTGTTATCTATATGAAATATGTGAACTAGCACCCTCTAGTGGTAAAAAACTGTTAAAATGCAATCTGAAAGAGGTGGGCTTCAAGGTCTAAGAAATTAGCACATGAACCTCCTAGGTTAAGCTTTCAACTAAGAATACCAAGAGAACAAAGCAAAATTGCTGATAAAAGTAAATTGGAAAATTGTTTAAAATTACATGCTCTATCTGAATCATGAAATTTTATTTTGGCCTAAACTGGCCCTTTAAAGGAATATTTAGGTGCAGCAAAGTGATTATATGCTGATCCAGTACAAATAGCTATTTCTCCAACATTGGTGTGTCCGGTCCACGGCGTCATCCTTACTTGTGGGATATCTCTTCCCCAACAGGAAATGGCAAAGAGTCCCAGCAAAGCTGGCCATATAGTCCCTCCTAGGCTCCGCCCACCCCAGTCATTCTCTTTGCCGTTGCACAGGCAACATCTCCACGGAGATGGTTAAGAGTATGTGGTGTTTAAATGTAGTTTTTATTCTTCTATCAAGTGTTTGTTATTTTAAAATAGTGCTGGTATGTACTATTTACTCTGAAACAGAAAAGGATGAAGATTTCTGTTTGTGAGAGGAAGATGATTTTAGCAGACAGTAACTAACGATAAGTAACGATTGCTGTTTCCACATAGGACTGTTGAGATGAAGTAACTTCAGTTGGGGGAAGCAGTTAGCAGACTTTTCTGCTTAAGGTATGACTAGCCATATTTCTAACAAGACGATGTAATGCTGGAAGGCTGTCATTTCCCCTCATGGGGACCGGTAAGCCATTTTCTTAGTCAAACAAACAGAATAAAGGGCGGCTTATGGGATAAAAAACTGGTAGACATTTTTATGGGCTAAATCGATTGCTTTATTTGGGCATTTTATTCATATTTATGCTGACAATTTGCATTTATAAACTTGGGGAACGTTTATTAAACGGCAGGCACTGTGTTAGACACCTTTTCCAGTCAGGGGGCCTTCCTAGTTGTAGACTGAGCCTCATTTTCGCGCCATTACTGCGCAGTTGTTTTTGAGAGCAGGGCATGCAGATGCATGTGTGAGGATCTAAAAATTGCTGGAAAAGCTTCTAGAAGGCGTCAATTGGGACCAATTTTGGATTTGAAGATCCTAAACAAATTTCTCAGGGTACCATCGTTCAAGATGGAAACCATTCGAACGATTCTACCCACTATCCAGGAAAGTCAATTTATGACTACCGTGGATCTAAAGGATGCGTACCTACATATTCCTATCCACAAAGAACATCATCAGTTCCTAAGGTTCGCTTTTCTGGACAAGCATTACCAGTTTGTGGCCCTCCCATTCGGGTTAGCCACTGCTCCAAGGATTTTCACAAAGGTGCTAGGGTTCCTTCTAGCGGTTCTAAGACCGAGGGGCGTTGCAGTAGTACCTTACTTGGACGACATTCTAATACAAGCGTCGTCCCTGTCAAAAGCAAAGGCTCATACAGACATCGTTCTGGCCTTTCTCAGATCACACGGATGGAAGGTGAACATAGAAAAAAGTTCTCTGTCTCCGTCGACAAGAGTTCCCTTCTTGGGAACAATAATAGATTCCTTAGAAATGAGGATTTTTCTGACAGAGGTCAGAAAATCAAAACTTCTAAGCTCTTGTCAAGCTCTTCATTCTGTTCCTCGTCCTTCCATAGCGCAGTGCATGGAAGTAGTAGGGTTGATGGTTGCAGCAATGGACATAGTTCCTTTTGCACGAATTCATCTAAGACCATTACAACTGTGCATGCTCAAACAGTGGAATGGGGATTATACAGACTTGTCTCCAATGATTCAAGTAGATCAGAAGACCAGAGATTCACTCCGTTGGTGGCTGACCCTGGACCATCTGTCCCAGGGAATGAGCTTCCGCAGACCAGAGTGGGTCATTGTCACGACCGACGCCAGTCTAGTGGGCTGGGGAGCGGTCTGGGAATCCCTGAAAGCTCAGGGTCTATGGTCTCGGGAAGAGTCTCTTCTCCCGATAAACATTCTGGAACTGAGAGCGATATTCAATGTTCTCAGGGCTTGGCCTCAACTAGCAAAGGCCAGATTCATAAGGTTCCAATCAGACAACATGACGACCGTTGCGTATATCACTCATCAGGGGGGAACAAGGAGTTCCCTGGCGATGAAAGAAGTGACCAAAATAATTCAATGGGCGGAGGATCACTCCTGCCACCTATCTGCGATCCACATCCCAGGTGTGAAAAACTGGGAGGCGGATTTTCTGAGTCGTCAGACATTCCATCCGGGGGAGTGGGAACTCCACCCGGAGATCTTTGCCCAAATAACCCAATTATGGGGCATTCCAGACATGGATCTGATGGCGTCTCGTCAGAACTTCAAGGTTCCTTGCTACGGGTCCAGATCCAGGGATCCCAAGGCGACTCTAGTAGATGCACTAGTAGCACCTTGGACCTTCAACATAGCTTATGTGTTTCCACCGTTTCCTCTCATTCCCAGGCTGGTAGCCAGGATCAATCAGGAGAGGGCCTCGGTGATCTTGATAGCTCCTGCGTGGCCACGCAGGACTTGGTATGCAGACCTGGTGAATATGTCATCGGTTCCACCATGGAAGCTACCTTTGAGACAGGACCTTCTTGTTCAGGGTCCATTCGAACATCCAAATCTGGTCTCCCTCCAGCTGACGGCTTGGAGATTGAACGCTTGATTCTATTGAAGCGTGGGTTTTCAGATTCTGTGATAGATACTCTGGTTCAGGCCAGAAAACCGGTAACTAGAAAGATTTACCATAAAATATGGAAAAGATATATCTGTTGGTGTGAATCCAAAGGATTCCCATGGAATAAGATAAAAATTCCTAAGATTCTCTCCTTTCTACAAGAAGGTTTGGAGAAAGGATTATCTGCAAGTTCTCTAAAGGGACAGATCTCTGCTTTATCTGTCTTACTACACAAAAGACTGGCAGCTGTGCCAGATGTTCAAGCATTTGTTCAGGCTCTGGTTAGGATCAAGCCTGTTTACAGACCTTTGACTCCTCCCTGGAGTCTAAATCTAGTTCTTTCAGTTCTTCAAGGGGTTCCGTTTGAACCTTTACATTCCATAGATATTAAGTTACTATCTTGGAAAGTTTTGTTTTTGGTTGCTATTTCTTCTGCTAGAAGAGTTTCAGAGTTATCTGCTCTGCAGTGTTCTCCGCCCTATCTGGTGTTCCATGCAGATAAGGTGGTTTTGCGTACTAAGCCTGGTTTTCTTCCTAAGGTTGTTTCTAACAAGAATATTAACCAGGAGATAGTTGTACCTTCTTTATGTCCGAATCCAGTTTCAAAGAAGGAACGTTTGTTACACAATTTGGACGTAGTCCGTGCTCTAAAATTCTATTTAGAGGCTACAAAAGATTTCAGACAAACTTCTTCCTTGTTTGTTGTTTATTCTGGTAAAAGGAGAGGTCAAAAAGCGACTTCTACCTCTCTTTCCTTTTGGCTTAAAAGCATCATCTGATTGGCTTATGAGACTGCCGGATGGCAGCCTCCTGAAAGAATCACAGCTCACTCCACTAGGGCTGTGGCTTCCACATGGGCCTTCAAGAACTAGGCTTCTGTTGACCAGATATGTAAGGCAGCAACTTGGTCTTCACTGCACACTTTTGCCAAATTTTACAAATTTGATACTTTTGCTTCTTCGGAGGCTATTTTTGGGAGAAAGCTTTTGCAACCTGTGGTGCCTTCCGTTTAGGTAACCTGATTTGCTCCCTCCCTTCATCCGTGTCCTAAAGCTTTGGTATTGGTTCCCACAAGTAAGGATGACGCCGTGGACCGGACACACCAATGTTGGAGAAAACAGAATTTATGCTTACCTGATAAATTACTTTCTCCAACGGTGTGTCCGGTCCACGGCCCGCCCTGGTTTTTTAATCAGGTCTGATGAATTATTTTCTCTAACTACAGTCACCACGGTACCATATGGTTTCTCCTATATATATTTCCTCCTGTCCGTCGGTCGAATGACTGGGGTGGGCGGAGCCTAGGAGGGACTATATGGCCAGCTTTGCTGGGACTCTTTGCCATTTCCTGTTGGGGAAGAGATATCCCACAAGTAAGGATGACGCCATGGACCGGACACACCGTTGGAGAAAGTAATTTATCAGGTAAGCATAAATTCTGTTTTTAAAGTGAATGTAAAGTCACTCGCTCCCGTTAACACCACATTAATCATTATCTAAAAATATGTGTACTTTAATTCATCATTATTTTAAAAAATAGTTTTTTGGCTTGTATTTTACTTTTCTATCCCTTCGCTCGAAGTACTATTCCTCCACCCGCCATCTTCGCTTTTTGATTGACATATTATGCTAAATATTGTCCACCAATCATTGAATCCACCCCGGGGGGACCAAACCCCTTTTCAATACGTCACTCGTTCCGAATGTGCATGCGTTAGACCGCTATTCTTCCATTCAACTCGGAAGCGCGTTCATGCTTCGCGCATGCGCTGTAGAAGTTTTTTTTCCGGTGTTTGTCAATTATTAAACAATCGTCCTACAGCCAGGTAAGTAGCGATCGTATCGGGTCTGATTTTAAAACTTATGTAAGCTGCTGCAATGGATGCCACAATAGTATTCAATTAATGTATTCATTTGTTGAATACTATGTAGCTATTCAACGGAATCGCCGTGGAACGCATGCGCTGTTGTGGTAATAGACGGGAGCGCGCGTTGCGAATACATAAACAGCGGGTGGGACCACTCTATACGTAACAGGGAGTAAAATAAAGAAGTAGCGGATGGGAGGAGCTGGGCTTGAAAACAGCCGAAAATTGGTGATATAAATATAACAATTTGATTTTTTTATTAAAACAAAAGTTGCGGTTTTACTAATATACACACAAGGAATTAATATGTGCCATCAAAACAATGACAATTAACATTCACTTTAAGTACTGACATAGCTATGTTGGTTTTATTTAACAACAGTACAACAAAGGTATTTTTCATTTCAAGGAAGTGAAATCGGCCATCCATTCATTGCTCTAAGCATTTAATTTCTTCATTAATTTGCTGAAATTTGTCTTTGTTTTTGAAAATTTAGGCATTAAAAAATTTGAAATTATTAGGCATTAAAAAGTAAATCTCAATATAATTGTTAGGTAATAATAATTTAAACGAGTTCGGTAAAATGTTTTGCTCTTTTTGTTGTGACCGCTGCATTTTGTTATATGATATTGTGTCGGTGTATTACTTAACTAGAAATTATGTTTATCTTTAGGTGGCCATGCAACGAAGTTGCAGGACAACCTATTGTTATTGTCAGGATTATTATTTTTATTATTATTATTATTATTATTATTATTTTTATTATTCCGCCACTTTTTCTATTGCCCATAACTTTTGAACTGCTAAAGCAAAGCTCTTAAAATCAGGTATGCTAGTACAGCCTATTGCTCTGCTACATCTCATGCAATATTGAACTCATAGGTCATAAGGTTACGCAGCCATATTGTTTTTTGCGGCAAATTTCGAGAAACGCTTAATAATCTTTAGCTCTGTTACTGCTTATGTTACAGCTTTGCAACTTGCTGTGCTCAGTGCTGCTATGAACTAGATTTGCTGTAGCTCAAAAGAAGTGCCTTGGTCACATGATGTAGCAGCCATCTTGCATTTTGCGAAAATCTTTAAACATCTTCTTCTCTTAAACCGCTTAGTGCAATAAAGCGCAATTTTGCACATATGCTCCTTGTAAGAACCTCTACCAAGTTTGTTAAAATTTCGATTTTTCCATAATCAACATGGCTGCTGTGAGACATTAACCTTTTTATCGCCATTTAATTGCGTAATTTTGCACTTTATACATTAGTTTTACAATATTTAACAATATTACAGTGTAATAGACACATGATTACACATAGTCATAACCCTTAAAGACAATATTGCAGTTAAAATTCGCATTGCGCAGTCGCCTTCGTGAAATAAAACATTTGCAAATTTTCATGAAACTTCTGCAAATTGTAGAGGTCTATAGTGAGCATTAGTATGTGCAATTTGAAAGCCATACATTGCATAGCTTGGCGGCCATTTTGTTTAGTATGCGCGGTTTTTAAAAACTACAAAAATCTTCTTCTCCGAAACCGCTTATGGCACAGACTTAAAATTTTGTTTACAGAGTTATCTTACGACTAACATTCAGATTTGTTCAAGAGAAGTTGATAGGTCATGTGGTTTGGCAGCCATTTTGAATTGTTCAAAAACGCTTAACGATATTTTAAAATTAATAATAAAACAAAAACCGTTTTACAAAAATGCTTTATTTCTTCTGTTAAGTGTGATCAGTCCACGGGTCATCATTACTTCTGGGATATTACTCCTCCCCAACAGGAAGTGCAAGAGGATTCACCCAGCAGAGCTGCATATAGCTCCTCCCCTCTACGTCACTCCCAGTCATTCTCTTGCACCCAACGACTAGATAGGATGTGTGAGAGGACTATGGTGATTATACTTAGTTTTATATCTTCAATCAAAAGTTTGTTATTTTAAAATAGCACCGGAGTGTGTTATTACCTCTCTGGCAGAGTTTGAAGAAGAATCTACCAGAGTTTTGCTATGATTTTAGCCGGAGTAGTTAAGATCATATTGCTGTTCTCGGCCATCTGAGGAGTGAGGTAAACTTCAGATCAGGGGACAGCGGGCAGATGAATCTGCATAGAGGTATGTAGCAGTTTTTATTTTCTGACAATGGAATTGATGAGAAAATCCTGCCATACCGATATAATGTCATGTATGTATACTTTACACTTCAGTATTCTGGGGAATGGTACTTCACTAGAATTACACTGTAAGAAATACATAAAGCTGTTTAATAACTAGAGATTATGTTTAACGTTTTTGCTGGAATGTAAAATCGTTTTCATTTGCTGAGGTACTGTGTGAATAAATGTTTGGGCACTATTTTTCCACTTGGCAGTTGCTTAATCTGTTTTTCTGACAGTTTCTGTTCTCCCTCACTGCTGTGTGTGAGGGGGAGGGGCCGTTTTTTTGGCGCTTTTTCTATGCATCAAATATTTCAGTCAGCAACTAATTGTATTCCCTGCATGATCCGGTTCATCTCTACAGAGCTCAGGGGTCTTCAAAACTTATTTTGAGGGAGGTAATTTCTCTCAGCAGAGCTGTGAGAATTATAGTTTGACTGAGATAAAAAACGTTTATTCTGTAATTTGTTTCCTGCTTTCAGAATTTGTTATCTTTGCTAATGGGATTAAACCTTTGCTAAAGTTGTGTTGTTTACAAGGATTGAGGCTATAACTGTTTCAATTTATTAATTTTCAACTGTCATAGATCTTCTGTGCTTCTTAAAGGCACAGTACATTTTAATATTATTCTAATTGAATTGTATTTCCAAGTTGCAAGTTTATTTGCTAGTGTGTTAAACATGTCTGATTCAGAGGATGATACCTGTGTCATTTGTTGCAATGCCAAAGTGGAGCCCAATAGAAATTTATGTACTAACTGTATTGATGCTACTTTAAATAAGTCAATCTGTACAAATTGAACAAATTTCACCAAACAACGAGGGGAGAGTTATGCCGACTAACTCGCCTCACGTGTCAGTACCTACATCTCCCGCTCAGAGGGAGGTGCGTGATATTGTAGCGCCGAGTACATCTGGGCGGCCATTACAAATCACATTACAGGATATGGCTACTGTTATGACTGAGGTTTTGGCTAAATTACCAGAACTAAGAGGTAAGCGTGATCACTCTGGGGTGAGAACAGAGTGCGCTGATAATATTAGGGCCATGTCAGACACTGCGTCACAGGTGGCAGAACATGAGGACGGAGAACTTCATTCTGTGGGTGACGGTTCTGATCCAAACAGACTGGATTCAGATATTTCAAATTTTAAATTTAAACTGGAAAACCTCCGTGTATTACTAGGGGAGGTGTTAGCGGCTCTGAATGATTGTAACACAGTTGCAATACCAGAGAAAATGTGTAGGTTGGATAAATATTTTGCGGTACCGACGAGTACTGAGGTTTTTCCTATACCTAAGAGACTTACTGAAATTGTTACTAAGGAGTGGGATAGACCCGGTGTGCCGTTCTCACCCCCTCCGATATTTAGAAAAATGTTTCCAATAGACGCCACCACAAGGGACTTATGGCAAACGGTCCCTAAGGTGGAGGGAGCAGTTTCTACCTTAGCTAAGCGTACCACTATCCCGGTGGAGGATAGCTGTGCTTTTTCAGATCCAATGGATAAAAAATTAGAGGGTTACCTTAAGAAAATGTTTGTTCAACAAGGTTTTATATTGCAACCCCTTGCATGCATTGCGCCGATCACGGCTGCAGCGGCATTCTGGATTGAGTCTCTGGAAGAGAACATTGGTTCAGCTACTCTGGACGACATTACGGACAGGCTTAGAGTCCTTAAACTAGCTAATTCATTCATTTCGGAGGCCGTAGTACATCTTACTAAACTTACGGCGAAAAATTCAGGATTCGCCATTCAGGCACGCAGGGCGCTGTGGCTAAAATCCTGGTCAGCTGATGTTACTTCTAAGTCTAAATTGCTTAATATACCTTTCAAAGGGCAGACCTTATTCGGGCCCGGGTTGAAAGAGATTATCGCTGACATTACAGGAGGTAAAGGCCATGCCCTGCCTCAGGACAAAGCCAAAGCCAAGACTAGACAGTCTAATTTTCGTTCCTTTCGTAATTTCAAAGCAGGAGCAGCATCAACTTCCTCTGCACCAAAACAGGAAGGAGCTGTTGCTCGCTACAGACAAGGCTGGAAACCTAACCAGTCCTGGAACAAGGGCAAGCAGACTAGGAAACCTGCTGCTGCCCCTAAAACAGCATGAATTGAGGGCCCCCGATCCGGGATCGGATCTAGTGGGGGGCAGACTTTCTCTCTTCGCCCAGGCTTGGGCAAGAGATGTTCAGGATCCCTGGGCGCTAGAGATAATATCTCAGGGATACCTTCTGGACTTCAAATACTCTCCTCCAAGAGAGAGATTTCATCTGTCAAGATTGTCAACAAGCCAGACAAAGAAAGAGGCGTTTCTACGCTCCGTACAAGAGCTCTTGTTAATGGGAGTAATCCATCCAGTTCCACGATCGGAACAGGGACAGGGGTTTTACTCAAATCTGTTTGTGGTTCCCAAAAAAGAGGGAACTTTCAGACCAATCCTGGACTTAAAGATCCTAAACAAATTCCTAAGAGTTCCATCGTTCAAAATGGAGACTATTCGGACAATTTTACCTATGATCCAAGAGGGTCAATACATGACCACTGTAGATTTAAAAGATGCTTACCTTCACATACCGATTCACAAAGATCATTATCGGTACCTAAGGTTTGCCTTCCTAGACAGGCATTACCAGTTTGTGGCTCTTCCATTCGGATTGGCTACAGCTCCAAGAATCTTCACAAAGGTTCTGGGTGCTCTTCTGGCGGTACTAAGACCGCGGGGAATCTCGGTAGCTCCATACCTAGACGACATTCTGATACAAGCTTCAAGCTTTCAAACTGCCAAGTCTCATACAGAGTTAGTGCTGGCATTTCTAAGGTCACATGGATGGAAGGTGAACGAAAAGAAAAGTTCACTCGTTCCACTCACAAGAGTTCCCTTCCTGGGGACTCTTATAGATTCTGTAGAAATTAAGATTTACCTGACAGAGGACAGGCTAACAAGACTTCAAAGTGCTTGCCGCACCCTTCATTCCATTTAACACCCGTCAGTGGCTCAATGCATGGAGGTAATCGGCTTAATGGTAGCGGCAATGGACATAGTACCCTTTGCACGCTTACACCTCAGACCACTGCAACTGTGCATGCTAAGTCAGTGGAATGGGGATTACTCAGACTTATCCCCTTCTCTGAATCTGGATCAAGAGACCAGAAATTCTCTTCTATGGTGGCTTTCTCGGCCACATCTGTCCAGGGGGATGCCATTCAGCAGACCAGACTGGACAATTGTAACAACAGACGCCAGCCTTCTAGGTTGGGGTGCCGTCTGGAATTCTCTGAAGGCTCAGGGACAATGGAGTCAGGAGGAGAGTCTCCTGCCAATAAACATTCTGGAATTGAGAGCAGTTCTCAATGCCCTCCTGGCTTGGCCCCAGTTGACAACTCGGGGGTTCATCAGGTTTCAGTCGGACAACATCACGACTGTAGCTTACATCAACCATCAGGGAGGGACAAGAAGCTCCCTAGCTATGATGGAAGTATCAAAGATAATTTGCTGGGCAGAGTCTCACTCTTGCCACCTGTCAGCAATCCACATCCCGGGAGTGGAGAACTGGGAGGCGGATTTCTTAAGTCGTCAGACTTTTCATCCGGGGGAGTGGGAACTTCATCCGGAGGTCTTTGCCCAAATACTTCGACGTTGGGGCAAACCAGAGATAGATCTCATGGCGTCTCGACAGAACGCCAAGCTTCCTCGTTACGGGTCCAGATCCAGGGATCCAGGAGCAGTCCTGATAGATGCTCTGACAGCACCTTGGGACTTCAGGATGGCTTACGTGTTTCCACCCTTCCCGTTGCTTCCTCGATTGATTGCCAGAATCAAACAAGAGAGAGCATCAGTGATTCTAATAGCACCTGCGTGGCCACGCAGGACTTGGTATGCAGACCTGGTGGACATGTCATCCTGTCCACCTTGGTCTCTACCTCTGAAACAGGACCTTCTGATACAGGGTCCCTTCAAACATCAAAATCTAACTTCTCTGAAGCTGACTGCTTGGAAATTGAACGCTTGATTTTATCAAGACGTGGATTTTCTGAGTCAGTTATTGATACCTTAATACAGGCTAGGAAACCTGTTACCAGAAAGATTTACCATAAGATATGGCGTAAATACCTATATTGGTGTGAATCCAAAGGTTACTCTTGGAGTAAGGTTAGGATTCCTAGGATATTGTCTTTTCTACAAGAAGGTTTAGAAAAGGGTTTATCTGCTAGTTCATTAAAGGGACAGATCTCAGCTCTGTCCATTCTGTTACACAAACGTCTGTCAGAAGTTCCTGACGTCCAGGCTTTTTGTCAGGCTTTGGCCAGAATTAAGCCTGTGTTTAAAACTGTTGCTCCACCATGGAGTTTAAACCTTGTTCTTAATGTTTTACAGGGCGTTCCGTTTGAACCCCTTCATTCCATTGATATAAAGTTGTTATCTTGGAAAGTTCTATTTTTAATGGCTATTTCCTCGGCTCGAAGAGTCTCTGAATTATCAGCCTTACATTGTGATTCTCCTTATTTGATTTTTCATTCGGATAAGGTAGTCCTGCGTACTAAACCTGGGTTCTTACCTAAGGTAGTTACTAACAGGAATATCAATCAAGAGATTGTTGTTCCTTCCTTATGCCCAAATCCTTCTTCAAAGAAGGAACGTCTACTGCACAACCTGGATGTAGTCCGTGCTCTAAAATTTTACTTACAGGCAACTAAGGAATTTCGACAAACGTCTTCTCTGTTTGTCATTTACTCTGGGCAGAGGAGAGGTCAAAAAGCTTCCGCTACCTCTCTTTCTTTTTGGCTTCGTAGCATAATTCGTTTAGCTTATGAGACTGCTGGACAGCAGCCTCCTGAAAGAATTACAGCTCATTCTACTAGAGCTGTGGCTTCCACTTGGGCCTTCAAGAATGAGGCCTCTGTTGAACAGATTTGCAAAGCTGCAACTTGGTCTTCGCTTCATACTTTTTCCAAATTTTACAAATTTGACACTTTTGCTTCATCGGAGGCTATTTTTGGGAGAAAGGTTCTTCAGGCAGTGGTTCCTTCTGTATAAAGAGCCTGCCTATCCCTCCCGTCATCCGTGTACTTTTGCTTTGGTATTGGTATCCCAGAAGTAATGATGACCCGTGGACTGATCACACTTAACAGAAGAAAACATAATTTATGCTTACCTGATAAATTCCTTTCTTCTGTAGTGTGATCAGTCCACGGCCCGCCCTGTTTTTAAGGCAGGTAAATATTTTTTGATTTATACTCCAGTCACCACTTCACCCTTGGCTTTTCCTTTCTCGTTGGTCCTTGGTCGAATGACTGGGAGTGACGTAGAGGGGAGGAGCTATATGCAGCTCTGCTGGGTGAATCCTCTTGCACTTCCTGTTGGGGAGGAGTAATATCCCAGAAGTAATGATGACCCGTGGACTGATCACACTACAGAAGAAAGGAATTTATAAGGTAAGCATAAATTATGTTTTTTGCCATGTTTATTGACATCTATGGTGAGCACTATTGTTCATAATATGGAAGCTCTATATCTTATGATCAGGCAGCCATCTTGGTTTACGCGAAAATAACGAAAGTCTATTTTCTCTGAAACCGCTTATGTTAGAACTATGAAATTTGCTGTATAATCTTATATTGTGACCTAGATTCATAATTGCTCATTAGGAGAGAATCAGTCACATGATGTGGCAGCAATATTAGTTTTATTTTTATCGTAATTATTTATAATTCAATACTGCCTCTTTCTCCAACATAGGTGTGTTCCGTCCACGGCGTCATCCTTACTTGTGGGAATATTCTCTTCCCCAACAGGAAATGGCAAAGAGCCCAGCAAAGCTGGTCACATGATCCCTCCTAGGCTCCGCCTACCCCAGTCATTCTCTTTGCCGTTGCACAGGCAACATCTCCACGGAGATGGTTAAGAGTTTTTTGGTGTTTAAATGTAGTTTTTATCCTTCAATCAAGTGTTTGTTATTTTAAAATAGTGCTGGTATGTACTATTTACTCTGAAACAGAAAAGAGATGAAGATTTCTGTTTGTAAGAGGAAGATGATTTTAGCAAACGTTACTAAAATCAATTGCTGTTTCCACACAGGACTGTTGAGATGAAGTAACTTCAGTTGGGGGAAACAGTTGGCAGACTTTTCTGCTTGAGGTATGACTGGCCACATTTCTAACAAGACTATGTAATGCTGGAAGGCTGTCATTTCCCCTATGGGGACCGGTAAGCCATTTTCTTAGATTAAGTAAAAGAATAAAGGGCTTCATAAGGGTTTAAAAAACTGGTAGACATTTTTCTGGGCTAAAACGATTACTTTGCTAAGCATATTTTGCAGATTATAACTCTTATTAGTTATTATAATCTTGGGGATTGTTTTAAAAAAACGGCAGGCACTGTATTGGACACCTTTTTCAGATGGGGGCCTTTTCTAGTCATAGGCAGAGCCTCATTTTCGCGCCACTAATGCGCAGTTGTTTTTGGAGAGCAAGGCATGCAGATGCATGTGTGAGGAGCTAAGAACCACTGAAAAAGCTTATAGAAGGCATCATTTGGTATCGTATTCCCCTCTGGGCTTGGTTGGGTCTCAGCAAAGCAGATAGCTGGGACTGTATAGGGGTAAATGTAAAAACGGCTCCGGTTCCGTTATTTTAAGGGTTAAAGCTTTCAAATTTGGTGTGCAATACTTTTAAGGCTTTAAGACACTGTGGTGAAATTTTGGTGAATTTTGAACAATTCCTTCATACTTTTTCACATATTCAGTAATAAAGTGTGTTCAGTTTAAAATTTAAAGTGACAGTAACGGTTTTATTTTAAAACGTTTTTTGTGCTTTGTTGACAAGTTTAAGCCTGTTTAACATGTCTGTACCATCAAATAAGCTATGTTCTATATGTATGAAAACTAAGGTTTCTCCCCATTTAAATTTATGTGATAATTGTGCCATAGTGTCCAAACAAAGTAGGGACAATGATGCCACAGATAATGATATTGCCCAAGATGATTCCTCAAATGAGGGGAGTAAGCATGATACTGCATCATCCCCTTCTGTGTCTACACCAGTTTTGCCCACACAAGAGGCCCCTAGTACATCTAGTGCGCCAATACTTATTACCATGCAACAATTAACGGCTGTAATGGATAATTCTATTGCAAACATTTTATCCAAAATGCCTACTTATCAGAGAAAGCGCGATTGCTCTGTTTTAAACACTGAAGAGCAAGAGGACGCTGATGATAACGGTTCTGACATACCCTCACACCAATCTGAAGGGGCCAGGAGGGAAGTTTTGTCTGAGGGAGAAATTTCAGATTCAGGAAAAATTTCTCAACAAGCTGAACCTGATGTTGTAACATTTAAATTTAAATTAGAACATCTCCGCGCACTGCTTAAGGAGGTATTATCTACTCTGGATGATTGTGACAATTTGGTCATTCCAGAGAAATTATGTAAGATGGACAAGTTCCTAGAGGTTCCGGTGCCCCCCGATGCTTTTCCTATACCCAAGCGGGTTGCGGACATAGTAAATAAGGAGTGGGAAAGGCCCGGCATACCTTTTGTTCCTCCCCCTATATTTAAGAAATTATTTCCTATAGTCGACCCCAGAAAGGACTTATGGCAGACAGTCCCCAAGGTCGAGGGGGCGGTTTCTACTCTAAACAAACGCACAACTATTCCTATAGAAGATAGTTGTGCTTTCAAAGATCCTATGGATAAAAAATTAGAGGGTTTGCTTAAAAAGATGTTTGTTCAGCAAGGTTACCTTCTACAACCAATTTCATGCATTGTTCCTGTCACTACGGCAGCGTGTTTCTGGTTCGAAGAACTAGAAAAGTCGCTCAATAAAGAATCTTCGTATGAGGAGGTTATGGACAGAGTTCAAGCACTTAAATTGGCTAACTCTTTTATTTTAGATGCCGCTTTGCAATTAGCTAGATTAGCGGCGAAAAATTCAGGGTTTGCTATCGTGGCGCGCAGAGCGCTTTGGCTAAAGTCTTGGTCAGCGGATGTGTCTTCCAAGACAAAATTGCTTAACATCCCTTTCAAGGGTAAAACACTGTTTGGTCCTGATTTGAAAGAGATTTCAGACATCACCGGGGGAAAGGGCCACGCCCTCCCTCAGGATAGGTCTTTTAAGGCTAAAAATAAGCCTAATTTTCGTCCCTTTCGCAGAAACGGACCAGCCTCTAATTCTACATCCTCTAAGCAAGAGGGTAATACTTCACAACCCAAACCAGCCTGGAGACCGATGCAAGGCTGGAACAAGGGTAAGCAGGCCAAGAAGCCTGCCACTGCTACCAAAACAGCATGAAGGGATGGCCCCCGATCCGGGACCGGATCTGGTGGGGGGCAGACTTTCTCTCTTTGCTCAGGCTTGGGCAAGAGATGTTCAGGATCCTTGGGCACTAGAAATAGTTTCTCAAGGTTATCTCCTGGAATTCAAGGAACTACCCCCAAGGGGAAGGTTCCACAGGTCTCAATTATCTTCAAACCAAATAAAAAGACAGGCATTCTTACATTGTGTAGAAGACCTGTTAAAGATGGGAGTAATTCATCCAGTTCCAATAGGAGAACAAGGGATGGGGTTTTACTCCAACCTGTTCATAGTTCCCAAAAAAGAGGGAACATTCAGACCAATTTTAGATCTCAAGATCCTAAACAAATTTCTCAGGGTTCCATCGTTCAAAATGGAAACCATTCGAACGATAATTCCCACCATCCAGGAAGGTCAATTTATGACCACGGTGGATTTAAAGGATGCGTACCTACATATTCCTATCCACGAGGAACATCATCAGTTCCTAAGGTTCGCTTTTCTGGACAAGCATTACCAGTTTGTGGCACTTCCATTCGGATTAGCCACTGCTCCGAGAATTTTCACAAAGGTACTAGGGTCTCTTCTAGCGGTTCTAAGACCAAGGGGCATTGCAGTAGTACCTTACTTGGACGACATCCTGATTCAAGCGTCGTCTCTGTCAAAAGCAAAGGCTCATACGGACATCGTCCTAGCCTTTCTCAGATCTCACGGATGGAAAGTGAACAAAGAAAAAAGTTCTCTGTCCCCGTCAACAAGAGTTCCCTTCTTGGGAACAATAATAGATTCCTTAGAAATGAGGTTTTCTCTGACAGAGGTCAGAAAATCAAAGATTCTAAGCTCTTGTCAAGTACTTCATTCTGTTCTTCGTCCTTCCATAGCGCAGTGCATGGAAGTAATAGGATTGATGGTTGCAGCAATGGACATAGTTCCTTTTGCACGAATTCATCTAAGACCATTACAACTGTGCATGCTCAGACAGTGGAATGGGGATTATACAGACTTGTCTCCGACGATTCAAGTAGATCAAAAGACCAGAGATTCACTCCGTTGGTGGCTGATCCTGGACAACCTGTCACAGGGAATGAGCTTCCGCAGACCAGAGTGGGTCATTGTCACGACCGACGCCAGTCTGGTGGGCTGGGGCGCGGTCTGGGAACCCCTGAAAGCTCAGGGTCTATGGTCTCGGGAAGAATCTCTTCTCCCGATAAACATTCTGGAGCTGAGAGCGATATTCAATGCTCTCAAAGCCTGGCCTCAACTAGCAAAGGCCAAATTCATAAGGTTTCAATCAGACAACATGACGACTGTTGCATATATCAACCATCAGGGGGGAACAAGGAGTTCCCTGGCGATGGAGGAAGTGACCAAGATAATTCAATGGGCGGAGGATCACTCCTGCCACTTGTCTGCAATCCACATCCCAGGAGTGGAAAATTGGGAAGCGGATTTTGTGAGTCGTCAGACATTCCATCCGGGGGAGTGGGAACTCCATCCGGAAATCTTTGCCCAAATAACTCCATTATGGGGCATTCCAGACATGGATCTGATGGCGTCTCATCAGAACTTCAAGGTTCCTTGCTACGGGTCCAGATCCAGGGATCCCAAGGCGACTCTAGTAGATGCACTAGTAGCACCTTGGACCTTCAACCTAGCTTATGTATTCCCACCGTTTTCTCTCATTCCCAGGCTGGTAGCCAGGATCAATCAGGAGAGGGCTTCGGTGATCTTGATAGCTCCTGCGTGGCCACGCAGAACTTGGTATGCAGACCTGGTGAATATGTCATCGGCTCCACCATGGAAGCTACCTTTGAGACAGGACCTTCTTGTTCAAGGTCCATTCGAACATCCGAATCTGGTCTCCCTCCAACTGACGGCTTGGAGATTGAACCCTTGATTTTATCAAAGCGTGGGTTTTCAGATTCTGTAATAGATACTATGATTCAGGCTAGAAAGCCTGTAACTAGAAAAATTTACCATAAAATATGGAAAAAATATATCTGTTGGTGTGAATCTAAAGGATTCCCATGGAACAAGATAAAAATTCCTAAGATTCTATCCTTTCTACAAGAAGGTTTGGAGAAAGGATTATCTGCAAGTTCTCTGAAGGGACAGATCTCTGCTTTATCTGTTTTACTTCACAAACGGCTGGCAGCTGTGCCAGATGTTCAAGCATTTGTTCAGGCTCTGGTTAGAATCAAGCCTGTTTACAGACCTTTGACTCCTCCCTGGAGTCTAAATCTAGTTCTTTCAGTTCTTCAAGGGGTTCCGTTTGAACCCTTACATTCCGTAGATATTAAGTTATTATCTTGGAAAGTTTTGTTTTTGGTTGCAATTTCTTCTGCTAGAAGAGTTTCAGAGTTATCTGCTCTGCAGTGTTCTCCGCCCTATCTGGTGTTCCATGCAGATAAGGTGGTTTTGCGTACTAAGCCTGGTTTTCTTCCGAAAGTTGTTTCCAACAAGAATATTAACCAGGAGATAGTTGTACCTTCTTTGTGTCCGAATCCAGTTTCAAAGAAGGAACGTTTGTTACACAATTTGGACGTAGTCCGTGCTCTAAAATTCTATTTAGAGGCTACTAAAGATTTCAGACAAACATCTTCTTTGTTTGTTGTTTATTCTGGTAAAAGGAGAGGTCAAAAAGCAACTTCTACCTCTCTTTCTTTTTGGCTTAAAAGCATTATACGATTGGCTTATGAGACTGCCGGACGGCAGCCTCCTGAAAGAATCACAGCTCACTCCACTAGGGCTGTGGCTTCCACATGGGCCTTCAAGAACGAGGCTTCTGTTGACCAGATATGTAAGGCAGCGACTTGGTCTTCACTGCACACTTTTGCCAAATTTTACAAATTTGATACTTTTGCTTCTTCGGAGGCTATTTTTGGGAGAAAGGTTTTGCAAGCCGTGGTGCCTTCCATTTAGGTGACCTGATTTGCTCCCTCCCTTCATCCGTGTCCTAAAGCTTTGGTATTGGTTCCCACAAGTAAGGATGACGCCGTGGACCGGACACACCTATGTTGGAGAAAACAGAATTTATGCTTACCTGATAAATTACTTTCTCCAACGGTGTGTCCGGTCCACGGCCCGCCTGGTTTTTTTAATCAGGTCTGATGAATTATTTTCTCTAACTACAGTCACCACGGTATCATATGGTTTCTCCTATGCATATTTCCTCCTGTACGTCGGTCGAATGACTGGGGTAGGCGGAGCCTAGGAGGGATCATGTGACCAGCTTTGCTGGGCTCTTTGCCATTTCCTGTTGGGGAAGAGAATATTCCCACAAGTAAGGATGACGCCGTGGACCGGACACACCGTTGGAGAAAGTAATTTATCAGGTAAGCATAAATTCTGTTTTTGATTCAATGGCTCACAAAACACAAATTACTTATGCTAAACTCTTGAAATCAGGTATGCTGGTACAGCCTATTGCAATTCTACATCTCATGCAACATTGAACTCATAGGTCATATGGTTAGGCAGCTATTTTGTTTTTTGCGACAAATTTCGAGAAAAGCTTAAAAATCTTCAGCTCTGGAACTGCTTATGTTACAACTTTGAAACTTGCTGTGCTCAGTGCTGCTATGACCTAGATTTGCCATTGTTCAACAGAAGTGCCTTGGTCACATGATGTAGCAGCCATCTTGCATTTTGCGAAAATCTTTAAACATCTTCTTCTCTTAAACCGCTTAGTGCAATAAAGCGCAATTTTGCACATATGCTCCTTGTAAGAACCTCTACCAAGTTTGTTAAAATTGCGATTTTTCCATAATCAACATGGCTGCTGTGAGACATTAACCTTTTTATCTCCATTTAATTGCGTAATTTTGCACTTTATACATTAGTTTTACAATATTTAACAATATTACAGTGTAATACACACATGATTACACATAGTCATAACCCTTAAAGACAATATTGCAGTTAAAATTTGCATTGCGCAGTCGCCTTCGTGCAATAAAACATTTGCAAATTTTTATGAAACTTGTGCAAATTGTAGAGGTCTATGGTGAGCATTAGTGTGTGTAATATGAAAGCCATACATTACACAGTGTGGCGGCCATTTTGTTTCGTATGAGCTGTTTTTAAAAACTACAAAAATCTTCTTCTCCGAAACCGCTTATGGCACAGACTTGAAATTTTGTTTACAGAGTTAGCTTATGACTAACATTCAGATTTGTTCAAGAGAAGTTGATAGGTCATGTGGTTTGGCAGCCATTTTGAATTGTTCAAAAACGTTTAACGATATTTTTAAATTAATAATAAAACAAATACCGTTTTACAAAAATGCTTTATTTTTTCCATTATTATTGCCATATATAGTGAGAATTATTGTGCATAATATGGAGGCTGTATATTATGTGATCTGGCAGCCATTTTGTTTTATGCGAAAATTTCACAAATCTATTTTCTCTGCAACTGCTTATCTTAGAACTGTGAAACTAGCTGTATAACCTTATATTGTGAACTAGAGTCACATTTGTTCATGTTGAAGGAATTGGTCACAGGCTATGGCAGCCATATTGGTTTACGCGAAAATGTGATTTCTTTGCAACTGCTTATGTTAAAGCTGTGAAATTTGCTGTGTAACTATATATTGTGACTTTGTAGCTTGTATGCTTTGCAAAGGTGATGCGCATGGCCACCCCTATCGCTGCTTGCAGCTATATTTCTGCTTGTTTCTCGACAAAATGATCACTTTGGCTTTAAACCTTGAGTATAAATAGCTTTGTGCCAAGACTATTTCTTAAAGATCAAATCGTTTGTGATTCTCTGGCAGATCTGCCACAAGAAAAATTATAATTGATAAAAATGTGTTATTTAGTTGGTTTATTTTAATAGACTAAAATGCAGCACCCGTTTTTTAAGCTTTTGATTTTTTGGCTTTTTTTGGCATTATGCCTTGGTTTTGCTTGAGGCAAGCAGTAATCCCACATAAGTGCTTAATCTTTTGGGTCTATTTTGTAATTGAGATAAAATAAATGCATAAATGCTTAAGCTATTTTTGCTCAGGCTCTGAAAGTTGACCTTTTTGATAAAAAAAAAAAAAAAAGTTGTAAGAGGAATACCTTAAATACTGAGTAAATGCTTTGGGTTGTACCAATATCTTGAATAAAGCATTGAAAGAGTTGGATAGAGGTAAATATATTTGCCTGCATTTCTTGGTGTAGGTAATATACTACTCAGTGCACTACCCAGGACCTAAAATTTTGGCCAATATTAAGCTAAAATGAGCTAATATTAAAAATGTTAAATTTTTATTGCACAAATTATTAAATACATACATGTTAAATTATGCAATTAAGGAATAGTCTTGTCACCATTATACTTTCATGATTCAGATAGAGAATGCAATTTTAAACAACTTTCTATTTTACTCCTATTAATTTTTCTTCATTCTCTTGGTTTCTTTATTTGAATGTAAGCTTAAGAGCCGGCCCACTTTTGGTTCAGCTCCTGGGTAGCGCTTGCTGATTGGTGGCTACATTTAGACACCAATCAGAAGGCGCTACCCAGGTGCTGAACTAAAAATGGGCTATGCTTACATTCTTGCTTTTTCAAATAAAGATTCTAAGAGAACGAAGAAAAATTGATAATAGGAGTAAATTAGAAAGTTGCTTAAAATTGCATGCTCTATCTGAATCACGAAAAAAAAATGGGTTCAGTGTCCCTTTAATTTATTTCTTTTAATTGGCAAGAGTCCATGAGCTAGTGACGTATGGGATATGCAATCCTACCAGGAGGGGCAAAGTTTCCCAAACTTCAGAATGCCTATAAATACACCTCTCACACACCCACAATTCAGTTTTACAAATTTTGCCTCCTATGGAGGTGGTGAAGTAAGTTTGTGCTTGATTTTCTTCTGTGATATGCGCTTCTCAGCATTTTGAAGCCCGATTCCTCTCAGAGTACAGTGTTTGTCAGAGGGATGTGAAGAGAGTATCACCTATTGATTCTATGGTTTTCCTCACAGGAAATCTTTTGTCGGTCGTAGAATACTCTCATATTCCATTACCTCTACCTCTATATTCCATTAACTCTACTGATAACCGTTTCAGTACTGGTTTGACTATCTGCTATATGTGGATGGGTGTCTTTTGGTAAGTATGTTTTCATTACTTAAGACACTCTCAGCTATGGTTTGGCACTTTATTTATTAATATAAAGTTTTAAATATATGTATTGTACTTATATTTGCCATGAGTCAGGTTTATGTATACAGGTGGCCCTCGTTTTACAACGGTTCAATTTACACCGTTTCAGAATAACAACCTTTTTTTCCAGTCATGTGACTGCTATTGAAAAGCATTGAGAAGCAGTGCATTTATTAAAATAGCCAGTAGGTGAAGCTGCCCGCTTGTGTTGCAGCAAAGCCAAGCAAGCTGAAATTAATCAGTTTAACCAGACCTGAACTATTGAGAAGATTTCAAAGGAACAAGATCTTCCTGTCTATAACTCAGTCCAGATTGGAATGCATAGAAAGAACTGTTTGCAGAAAAATGTAAGTGAAGTCTGTGTTGTGTGATTATTTTATTAGGTTTATAATGCTGTTTAGCAAATGTTTTTGTTCATTCAACTTAGTTTAATTATATATTCTGTGTTGTGTGATTATTTTATTAGGTTTATAATGCTGTTTAGCATTTAAAGTCTTCCTTTCAAAGCTTTAAAAATAATGTATTCGGTGTTACTTATGACAATTTTGAGAAGGGCCTGGAACCTAGCTCCCTCACTTCCCATTGACTTACATTATAAACTGGGTTTCAATTTACAACGATTTCGATTTACAACCATTCCTTCTGGAACCTAACCCCGGCGTAAACTGAGGGCTACCTGTATTTCCTTTTTTAGAATTTTTGTTTCAAAATTGGGAAATATATTTAGGAAGTTTATTTTTTCTTACCTGGGATATAGTTTTTTCTTTAAATTGGCTGCTTTTTCATTAAATTTTCGTAGGCAAAATTAAGTTTGCAAGGTCTCAAAATACTGATATTTATTGCGTCATTCTTGGCCCGAGAATTTTTTTGGCGCGAAGGTACGCTCGGTGACGCAAATTCGTAATTTCCGGCGTCTTAGTTGACGCCAGGTTTCCTTGCACAAGGTTGCGTCTGCTATAACGCAAGTTGCGTCATTTCCGGATGTTGTTAGCACCAAAAAATTTCATTTTGCGTTGCGCGTCATACTTGGTGCCAAATAATTTAATTATTTAAACCCCACTTCCTATATGCCTCTTGCCTTTTTTATGCTCAGAGGGCTATGCTGTTTGCATTTTTTTCCCCCATTCCTGAAACTGCCATATAAGGAAATTGATAATTTTGCTTTATATGTTGTTGTTTTTTTTTTTTTTTTTACATTTGCAAGATGTCTCAATCTGATCCTTCCTCAGAAATCACTGTTGGAACCCTGCTGCCTGATAACAGTTCTATCAAAGCTAAGTGTATCTGTTGTAAATTAACGGAGATTATATCGTATGTAACCGTTGTCATGATAAGCTTTTACATGCAGAGAATGTATCCATCAGTACTAGTACAATGCCTGTTGTTCCTTCAACATCTAATGTACATGATATCTCTGTGAGTATAAAAGATTTTATTGCTGATGCAATTCAGAAGGCTTGCTCTGCTATTTCGCCTTCTAATAAACGTTAGAGGTTTTTTAAAACGTCTCATAAGGTTGATGAAATTTCAAATGACCGACAACATACCGAATTATCCTCCTCTAATGAGGATCTATCTGGTTCAGAAGATCCTACCTCAGATTTTGACACTTACAAATCTACTTAGCTCTTTAAAGGGACACTGAACCCATTTTTTGTGTGATTCAGATTGAGCATGCACTTTTTTTTTTTTAATAACTTTATTTATTATTGGAATCCAATACATACATGGCAGAAAAGCACAAGTCAATTCAAATCTATGACAGTGTTCTGATAAAGTCCAACATGAAGGTCTAAGAAGCAGTACAGTGCAAGATTCTACATTTGGTTACATAAACAACGACCTGTACAACTCCTCCATGTAGAGGTATGGGTTCACATTTTCTTATATGTAATATAACAGCATAGTGCATAAAACAGAAACAAACAGAAATACAAACAAACAAAAGGTAGCACAGACGCATAATACAAACACAGAATAACTCACCTGGGGCCCCCCGGTGTAGTTCACCCCCCACGGACACGCGGTAGGAGCAAGAAAGGGAGAAGGAGGTGTCAGTGAAAGTGACATCATGCAAAAAGGCATCAAGATAGGTAGGCTTATGCCCCACCAGCGCGGTATTACTGGTTAACTTTGGCGGGGGCAGGGAAAGACCAATTTCCTTTAAGGTTTTCATTTAAGATAAAAAGACTGTTTCTAAATGGGTATATGATCTTTTCCCTGACTGCCTCTGGTAGATATAAAAGATAGGTCTCCCATTTAACTATGAAACGTTTTATTCGTTTTTCTGGATCACCCTTCACATCTGCCTGTTCGATTAGCATTTGCGTGTGTATGTTTCTGAGAAGCTTTTGGAGAGAAGGGGTTTTGTCACTCGCCCAGCCCTCCAGAATCACTTGTTTAGCTAAAACTATGACTGTGGATACTAAGCTGTCAAAAGAGGGTGGGTTGTCATTAAGGGTCAGGAAAATTATACGTTGAGCTGAGAGAACTATCTGAGTATTTGTTGCTTTCGTGAGCCAGTATGAGATCTTGAGCCAATAGCTCCTTAGTTTGGGGCAGTTCCATAGCAAATGCAGCCAGTCTGGAGAAGCCAAGCTGCACTTGGGGCAAGTATCTTTAGCTCCAGGAACCCATCTAGAACGAAGATGCAGGGTTATGTAGGCCTGGTGTATGAATTTTAAGTGTGACTCCCTCAACTTAGCAGAAATGGTGACTGTCTGTATTTTTCTCAGGCTTGCGTGAATGAGCTCATCATTAACTAGTAAGTCATTAAATCCATCCCATTTTGATATAAGCCCACACATAGTTGAGTCTTCAAAACGTTTTAGGATTAAGTTGTATGTGTGTGTGATTTTATATGAACCCTGCCTTGCTAGCGCACATAGATTATCAATCTGGGTAGGCTCCTTGGGGAGACGCCCTTCTGTTTTTAATTTATTTATATAATGTCTGCACTGAAAATATGCGAAGCCATGGGAGTTTGGGAGACCAAACACCTCCCTTAGTTCCTGAAAAGGGATCATTTCTAAAGTCAAAGGGTTAATAAGCTGCTTAATCGTGGTAAGCTTTTGATTGCGCCATTCCTGAAATGCCTTTGTAGTGTATCCAGGAAGGAAATTTAGGTTACCTTGGATTGGCAAATATTTACTTACTGATTTGTCCACCCCCCACAACCTGCACAACCTGGCCCAAGCCCTAAGCGGATCCCTATATAATACATGAGACTGTATGAGTGAGGGTAATGAAGTGAAGTTTGCATGGGGCAGGAAAGCCAAGCTTATTGGTTTAACCAAGTTATCTTCTAGGGCGAGGACAGTGAATCGATTGTTACCAACAAGCCAATCTAGTATGAGTTTAGACAAAGTGGCCCAGTTATACCATGAAATGTTTGGGAGACGGAGTCCTCCCCTTTCCAGGGGCATAGCTAGGTAGTTTTGCCCTATCCTATGTTTCTTACCTCTCCAAATAAACTGCCCAAGAGCAGATTGTAATGATTTGGTGTCATGTTGGGTGAGAAGAAGAGGTAACATCTGCAGAGGGTATAAAAGTTTGGGCAGCGCTACCATTTTGAACAGGTGAATTCGGCCCATAAGAGATAGGGGCAAACTATGCCAACCTGAGAGTAAGAGTTTTACATTGCTTATAGTATTTGTCAAGTTTAACTGGTATAGTTTATTAGGGTTCACATGTACACGAATACCCAGATACTTAAATGAACCGTCTGTAATTTTAAGTGTGGTGTTTGTCAGAGTGGTGTTCTGCTTATTTTGCAGCCAAGTAACCTCCGATTTATTGACATTAATTTTGTAACCTGTGAAAGTTCCGAAACTTCTAATTACCTCTAAGAGGGGGTTCAAATTAGTAGCAGGATTGCCTATAAATAACAATAAGTCGTCTGAATATAGCGACAGATGCTGTTTGTGGTCCAAGACGTCTAATCCCGCACATTTTTGTCGGATGTGGCATTCTAGGGGTTCTATGGCCAGGTCAAATAGCAAAGGAGACAGAGGGCATCCCTGCCTAGTGCCCCTCTGCAATACAAATGAGGGGGACAGCTCACCATTAACTATCAAAGACGCCTTAGGGGCTGTATATAACCGTAAGAGAAAGGTTGTAAAGTTGCCTGAAAGGCCGAATTTTTCTAGTGACGTGTGTAAATGATCCCATTCAATCCTGTCAAACGCCTTCTCCGCGTCAAGGGCGAGGAGACAGGCGTCTTGTAGGTCCACAGGACTAGAGGAGTGGGAGTTATACCAATAATGGGAGGTAATTGCCAATGTTTTCCTGATATTAATCACTGATGATCTTCCTTTTACAAACCCGGTCTGATCTGTGTGTATGATTGAGGGAAGAACCTGGGCTAACCGGTCAGCTAGAATTTTAGTCAGTAGTTTATAGTCGCTGTTTAATAATGAAATTGGGCGATATGAGGAGGTATCCGTGGGATCTTTGTCCGGTTTGGGGATAAGACAGATGTTTGCCTCAGAAAATCTGGCATCTATTTGAGAGGAACCTTCTAGGTATGCGGTATATAGGGAGGCTAGGGTTGGGGCTATCTCATTCACAAGGAGTTTAAAGTATTCTGCAGGTAGCCCGTCAGGGCCTGCTGCTTTTCCAAGCTTGGCTCTGTTTATAGCCCTAATTACTTCCTCGGGAAGAATGCTGGCGCTAAGTAGTGAGTTATGTTCTTCTGAGAGAGTCGGGGTATGCGTGGCATCCCAAAATCTCTGCTTGGCCTCTAAACTAATCTCCTGACTGGTGTATAATGAAGTGTAGTATTTAACAAACTCTGACAAAATTTCCTTGTTGTTTGAAGTTAACTGTGATTGGGCTTTAATGGCTAATATGTGTGATTTAGGCGTATAGAGTTTGATTAAATTTGCTAGCAGCTTACCAGACTTGTTGCCATGCCTGAAGTAGCGCCCCTGTCTGTGTATATCAAAATTGATATTCTGCTGAGCTAAGTATGTGTCCCTAGCCATTTTAAGATCATAATATTTTTTTTTAGATCTAGAGGTGGGGTTAGAGAGGTACTCCTTATATGCCTCAGTAAGATCTGCTAAAAACATCTCGTCGATTTTTTTGACACTTTTATTGTGATGTGCAGTAAAAGAAGTAATAACACCCCTCATGACTGGCTTGGAGGCGTGCCAAAACAAGTTAGGGTCCTCTTTATGTTGGTCGTTATCTGAGGCATAATTTACCCACGCACTCTTCAGATGCTGGCGAAAATTTATGTCATTGTATAAGAGGGAAATCTCCAGGATCTATCCGGAGGTCTTATGGGTGTTGGCTGAAGTAAGAAATGAATTGGGGCATGATCTGAGATTGTTATATGTTCTATGGTCGGATGCAAGATTTGGGGCGTTATAACAGAGGAGGTGAGGAAATAATCTATACGTGTAAGGGTGCTGTGTGTCTTAGACAGGCAAGTATAGTCTCTCTCCAGTGGATTCAGTACTCTCCACACGTCGACAAGGCTCAAAGTGACCTTTAGGTTGCTTATCAGTGAAACCTCCCTCTTATACCGTGAGTGTGAGTATCTTAAGGAGCTAGCTGCTGCCGGGTCCCTGAACCTGTCCAAGGGGAGGGCTTGGGCCAAGTTATAGTCCCCTCCTAGAATAATAGGGGCAGTGTAAGTGGCTAATTTAGCTATGAGAGAGGACCAAAATGAAGGGCTAAATTCATTGGGGCCATAAACATTACATAGGGTGTATTCAAGATTCCCCACTTTTAGGACTGCTAGTATATATCTACCGTTCCTATCTATCTCTACTTGTGAAAAGGATACCTGGAGGCCCTTTCTTACCAAAATGGCCACCCCTCTCTTTCTACCCTCAGTAGGGGAGTACAGAATATGCCCTACCCATCTAACCTTCAATTTTTCATGTTCCTCAGAGGTCAATTTGGTTTCCTGGAGCAGAGCTATATCGGTGTGAAGTTTTTTAAGCTGTTGTAGAATCATGATTCTCTTTGCGGGGGACGTAATGCCCACAACATTCCAGGAAGTTAACCTAAGGTTTATAGCCATATGGTTCTAGTAAGAAGGTAAAAGTGAGCAAGAGTGAGTTGTGAGTTGCGCGGTATATGTCTTTGCTCCTGAACCTCTAATCTGAAACGTGTTAGGACATAGGCCCCGCCAATGGGGTAAGGAACCTGTGTATAGAATGTAAATAGAGGCTCAAGGAGTTGAAATTCAAAGGGTTGACTCACCAGCAAGAAAAAAATAGGGGCAATTTTCTCTGAATTCGTGTCCATAGGGGGAAAGACCCGGGGTGCTCCAGAAGTGATCTGTGGACGGATCCAAAAAAAGGACAAAGTTAGAGGCAGGCACTTCGTTAAATACAAGAAATTATCAGACAAGGCAACTATGTGGTTTAACAGATCAAAATGTTCAGTACACGGCATTAGCATTTGCAATGAAACTTCAGTGGGACTATACATAGCCTTATCTAGGGTTGAGCATGCACTTTTAAGCAACGTTCTAATTTACTCCTATTAGCAAATGTTCTTCATTCTCTTGGTATCTTTATTTGAAAAGCAAGATGTAAGTTTAAATGCCGGCCCATTTTGGTGAACAACCTGGGTTGTTGCCGATTGGTGGATACATTCATATACCAATAAACAAGTGCTATCCATGGTTCTGGACTTTCTTTTTCAAATAAAGATAGCAAGAGAACAAAAACAAATTGATAAAAGGAGTAAATTAGAAAGTTGCTTAAAATTGCATGCTCTATCTGAATCACAAAAGAAAAAAAATTGGGTTCAGTGTCCCTTTAAGATGGAGTATATTTGTTCCTTGTTAAGAGGTGTTGATTACTTTGGATATTGAGGAAACTAGTCCTCTTGATACTAAAACTAGTAAATGTTTAAATTCTGTTTATAAACCTCCTGTGGTTACTCCAGATGTTTTTCCAGTTCATATTGTTATTTCTGATATGATTTCAAAGGAATGGAATAGGCCTGGTACTTCTTTTTTTCCTTCTAGTTTTAAAAAGTTGTATCCTTTGCCAGCAGTTAGATTGGAGTTTTGGGAAAAAATCCCCAAAGTTGATGGGGCTATTTCTACTCTTTCCAAATGTACTACTATTCCTATGGAAGATAGTACTTCTTTTAAGGACCCTTTAGATAGGAAACTTGAATCTTATCTAAAGAAAGCTTATTTATTTTCTGGCTACATTCTTAGGCCTGCTATATCCATGGCTGATGTTGCAGCTGCATCAACTTTTTGGTTGGAAAGCTTAACGCAACAGGAAACGGATCCGGATTTGTCTAGCATTGTTCGCTTGCTTCAACATGCTAATCATTTTATCTGTGATGCTATTTTTGATATCATCAATATTGATGTTAAATCTATGTCTTTAGCTATTTAGCTAGAAGAGCTTTGTGGCTCAAATATTGGAATGCTGACATGGTATCTCTTTCTTTCCAAGGTAACAATTTATTTGGATCTCAGTTGGATTCAATTATTTCAACTGTCACTGGGGGGAAGGGAGTTTTTTTTTTTTACCTCAGGATAAAAGATCTAAGGGTAAATCTAAAGCTTCTAATCGTTTTCGTTCTTTTCGGCAGAATAAGGAACAGAAAGCCAATCCTTCCCCCAAAGAATCTGGTTCCAATTGGAAACCTTAAAGTTGGAATAAATCCAAGCCTTTTAAGAAACCAAAGCCAGTCCCCAAGTCTGCATGAAGGTGCAGCCCTCATTTAAGCTCAGCTGGTGGGGGTCAGATTAAAATTTTTCCAAAACATTTGGGCAGATTCTGTCCAAAATCAATGGATTCAGAGTATTGTCTCTCAAGGGTATCGAATAGGTTTCAGAGTAAGACCTCCTGTGAGAAGATTTTTTTTTCTCTCACATGTTCCAGCAAATCCAGTGAAGGCTCAGGCTTTTCTGAAGTGTGTTTCAGATCTAGAGCTTTCAGGGGTAATTATACCATTTCCGTTTCAGGAACAGGGTCTGGGGTTTTATTCAAATCTATTCATTGTCTTAAAAAAAAAAAGAAAATTCATTCAGGCCAGTTCTGGATCTGAAAATTTTGAATCGTGAAATACCATTTACTCTGGCAAAGCTAATCTATCATTTTCTCATTGATTGCAATATATACTTATTGGTGATTGGTTGGTAAAGTATAGAAAGGTTATTGGTAAGACCATATTTAAGAGTGCAAACTTTCAAAATGGTGACTATAAGGACTATTCTGCCTTTTGTTCAGCAAGGTCATTATATGTCCACGATAGACTTACAGGATGCATATCTTTATATTCCGATTCATGCAGACCACTGTCGGTTTCTGAGATTCTCTTTTCTAGTCAAGCATTACCAATTTGTCGCTCTTCTATTTGGCCTAGCGACAGCTCCAAGAATTTTTTAAAAGGTTCTCGGTGCCCTACTCTCTGTAATCAGAGAACAGGGTATTGTGGTGTTTCCTTATTTGGACGATATCTTTGTACTAGCTCAGTCTTTACATTCTGACAAATCTCACACAAATCAACTAGTGTTGTTTCTTCAAAGCCATGGTTGGAGGATCAATTTACCAAAAAGTTCCTTGATTCCTCAGACAAGGGTCACCTTTTTAGGTTTCCAGATAGATTCAGTATCCATGACTCTGTCTCTAACAGACAAGAGACGAATAAATTGGTTTTAGCTTTTTAAAGTAGTGCAAGATTGTGCTGCTTTGTCCTGGGGTGTAGCCGTAGTCCATATCAGTCTCTTCAGTAGAGCTTTGATGGCTTTAGAGCAATGGGAACTTGTGGGACATAATTCTCACTGCGCCTCCCATACATTTATGCTGCCCTGTTTGTGAAAGTCTGAGGGAGAAAATACTCAGTACTTTTTATTTCCACAGACCAATGTGAGGTGGAGGACCTCGCAAGCTGGATGAGCTGCCTTACTGCCGGGCAGATTTCTGAGGTAAGTGCTAATTTTTTTTTTCTGGGGTTGTACACAGAAAGATTGGCACTTTATATATTTTCATAGACACTAAATGTCATTATCCCTAGAGAGTGAGGATATGTTATTGGGCAGTGACTGCAGGCACTGGAGGACGTGGAGAAGTGGCTCTATTTTTATGTTTGGCCTGTTTAAACATGATACGCTGTTAAGATGTTACACATGGCCATATTTGCAACTCACAACGGCTTATTTTATTTTGCAGCCATTTGGAAGATTAGCCTGTCTAAACATGATACGCATGTTAAAGTGTTACACATAGCCATACTTTCAACTCACAACAGCTTATTTTACTTTGCAGCCGTTTGGAAGGTTAGCCTGTCTAAACATGTTACGGTTTTATACATAGCCATACTTGCAACTCACAATGGCTTATTTTACTTGCAGCCGTCTGGGAGGTTAGCCTGTCGAAACAGGATACGTATGTTAAGGTGTTTTGCAGTGCAATTTCTACTCCCGTTGGCTTTCTTTTATTAACCCTTTAAGGACACAGCTTTCAGTTTGCTCAATTGTTTTATGGTGGAAAAATTCCGTCATATGTCCTTAAGAGGTTAAACCACTAGCCGACCGGGAGGTTTGTTTATTCATCGCCATATTGTGATTTTATTTTTCTCCCGACGGCTTCATCTTTGCATTTTGGCCGCCTGAGAGATTTAGCTTGATATGCACACGATGGGCTGAGATAAGCTGTGCAACATTGTTTGCGCGCTCTTTGTCAATACCGGTGAATCGGAGAGCGATGGGGGTCTCCTCTGCTGCGTTATAATACACGGCTGAGAGACTTCACTTGCCATACTAAAGGGTATTTAAAGGAGGATGCCTACTAGTGTTGGTCCTCTATCCGGTGACGGGCAGAGTCCTCTGCAAAATTAGGCAGTGTCGTTTAAGTTTTCTGCCTGATATGTTAGGGAAGAATTCTTGGTAAAAAGAAAGCAGTGTCGTTTAACATTTAAAGACACAGTACCACACAATTTTAATTGGCGATTTGTGAATTAAGATGGTCCAAGAAACCCTACACCATATTAATTAGTATTTCAAATGTTATTTGATTTAAAGAGACAATATCTCTTGTTTTTAAATTCAATTTTATTTGAGTCAAAATGTGAAAAGGATGTTACATACATGTTAGGCTTTCATGCCTATGCGGATTGACATAAACTTTTCTATCTCATGTATGAGTGAAGTTTACAGTTCAGAGATAAACATTTCCTCAGAGCCAACATTGTTTCGTATGCGGCAGAAAGCATTCTGACAATGTTTAATATTTTACGCAGCCTTCTCCTCAAGTGTCCTAAAAACTTAGCGTCCATTCTACCAGTGCCCTGCGATTCCTCAAAGACTCCTCCTGGAGTTATCTTTTAAGACATCGCTTCCCGCTTATGTTTGCGGTCTCGGGTGCATTGTCTGGTTTTCCCATGCTGCGGGGAAAGAGCAAGAGGAAAACTAAACATTCAGCGAGCGAGGTCTCTGTCACAGTTGTTGATATCTAAGGTCCCCTCCAAGATGCCTGAGGGAGGGCATACTTTGGTAGTTTCTGAGGGTGAAATCTTAGTTTCTGACAGTATGATTCCTCCTGCTGATACTGAAGTAGTATCTTCAGGTTTAAGCTAGTTCACCTCCGGCTATTACTTAAGGAGGTTTTAGCTACTTTGAAGCGACATGGTCGTTAACTTTAGGTTTTATTCATGCTAAGGAATGCGAGAGAACGGAAATCATTCCTATATTGAAGGAGAAGGTCCCTTAGCGGACTTCTCATGGAATCTTGGCATACACCCCATGGACGGGACAAGTTCCAAGCTAACCAGGAGATCTTCTATTTCCATAGAGGTTAGTTGTTTCCTTTTCAGGATCCCATGGCCAAGTAGTGGGGTTGCTCGAAATAGCATCCTAGGTTTTATATTGCTACCTTTGGCGGCAGCATACTTCGTCATATGTTGTCTGGTTTTGTCATATGTTGTCTGGTTATATTTGGACAGACACTCCCTTCAGTGAAATCTAGAATAAGATAAGGTCCTTAAGTGGCCTATTCCTTTCTTACAGTTACTTCCCGTCAGGTATTATGCAGGGAACTACATTTTCTGGCTTACTATATTGGCTCGCAGAACTTTATGGTTAAGATCTGGATCTGAGAACATCAAGTCTTAATGTGGGTAGGAGGTCTCTTCTACCTGGGAATGATAGTTCCTGTTCAGATTTAAGAACAGGGTCTGAGATTTATTCCAATCTGGTTGGGGTTCCCAAACAAAAAGGGAACCTTCAGGTTAATTTTAGATCTTCAGATATATATATATATAAAAAAAACATTTTCAGAGTGCCGTCCTTCAAGATGGAAGCTATTTGTTCCATTCTCCCTTTGATCCTAGTGGGTCAATTTATGAGAACAGTGAATTTAAAGGATACGTACCTGCATGTTCCCTTTCACAGGGATCATCACAAGGTGGCCTCAATTGGCTTAGGCCCAGTTCATCAGATTCCAGATGGACAACATAATGACAGTGGCTTACATCAATCTTCAAGGAGGAACGAGGAGTTCCTTAGCGATGACCGAGGTAGCCAAGATAATCCGGTGGGTGGAGGCCCATTCTTGTCATCTGTCAGTGATCCATATCCCAGGGGTGGACAACTGGGAGGCAGACTTTCTGAGCAGACAGACTTTTCATCCAGGAGAGTGGGAACTCCATCCGGAAGTTTTTTCCAACCTGATTCTCAAATGGGTCGGCCGGAGCTGGATCTCATGGCATCTTGTCAGAATGCCAAACTCCCGAGATACGGGTCGAGGTCCAGGGATCCCCAAGCAGAACTGATAGATGCTCTGGCGGTTCCTTGGTCCTTCAATCTTGCATACCTATTTCCTCCATTTGCGCTTCTTCCTCGAGTCATTGCCAGAATCAAACAGGAGAGGGCATCAGTGATCCTCATTGCTCCTGCATGGCATCGCAGGATTTGGTATGCAGATCTGGTGGACATGTCATCCCAGCCACCTTGGAGACGTCCGTTGAGGAAGGACCTTCTCATTCAAGGGCCCTTCCTTCACCCAAATCTAGTTTAACTGAAGCTGACTGCTTGGAGATTGAACGCTTAATCCTATCCAAGCGGGGGTTTTCTGATTCGGTCATAGAGACCATGATCCAGGTTTGTAAACCTGTGACTAGATCGATTTACCATAAGATATGGCGTAAATATCTTTATTTTTGTGAATCCAAGGGCTACTCATGAAGTATTGGAGAAGGGTTTATCGGCATGTTCCCTAAAGGGTCTGCCTTATCTATTTTGTTACACAAACGTCTGGCGGATGTCTCAGACGTTCAATCTTTTTGTCAGGCTTTTGGTTAGAATCAGGCCTGTGTTTAAACCAATTACTCCTCCATGGAGTCTGAATTTAGTTCTCAAAGTTCTTCAAGGGGTTCCGTTTGAGCCTATGCATTCCTTAGATATTAAGTTGTTATCTTGGAAAGTTTTATTTCTTGTTGCCATTTCTTCAGTTTCGACATTACAATACAATTCTCCTTATCTTATTTTTCATTCAGATAAGGTAGTTTTACGTACTAACCTAGGGTTCCTTCCTAAGGTTGTTTCAAGCAGGAACATTAATTATTAAGAGATTGTGTCCTAATCCTTCTCAAAAGGAACGTCTTTTGCATAATTTGGACGTGGTCCATGCTTTGAAATTTTATTTACAAGCGACTAAGGACTTTAGTCAGTCGTCTTCTTTGTTTGTCGTTTTCTCTGGAAAACGTAAGGGTCAGCAAGCTACGGCTACCTCTTTCTTTTTGGCTGAAGAGTATCATCCGTTTTTCATATGAGACTGCTGGACAGCAGCCTCCTGAAAGAGTTGCTGCTCATTCCACTAGGGCTGTTGCTTCCTCATGGGCATTCAAAAATGAAGCTTCTCTAGAACAGATTTGCAAGGCTGCAACTTGGTCCTCTCTTCACACTTTTTCTAAATTTTACAAATTCGATACTTTTGCCTCGGCTGAGGCTGTTTTTGGGAGAAAGGTTCTTCAAGCAGTGGTGCCTTCTGTTTAGGTTCCCTGTCTTGTCCCTCCCTTATCATCCGTGTACTCTAGCTTTGGTATTGTATCCCACAAGTAAGGATGAAATCCGTGGACTCATCGTGTCTTTAAAAAGAAAAGAAAATTTATGCTTACCTGATAAATTAATTTCTTTTTAGACACGATGAGTCCACGACCCGCCCTGTTCTCTGAGACAGGTTATTAATTTTTGTTAACTTCAGACACCTCTGCACCTTGGTTTTTCCTTTCTCTTCCTAACTTTGGTCTAATGACTGGAGTGGGAGGGAAGGGAGGAGCTATATATAGCAGCTCTGCTGTGGTGTGTCGTGTCTAAAAATAAATAAATGTATCAGGTAAGCATAAATTTTCTTTTTCCTTTCTTTCCTTAACTTCGGTCGAATGACTGGAGTGGGAGGGAAGGGAGGAGCTATTTAACAGCTTTGCTGTGGTGCTCTTTCCCCCTCCTGCTGACCAGGAGGTGAATATCCCATTAGTAATTAAGATGATCCGTGGACTCATCGTGTCAAAAAAGAAATACATTTATTAGGTAAGCATTCATTTTCTTTTTTTTTTTTTTTTCATGACTCAGATTGAGAATACAATTTAAACAAATTTCCAATATGCTTCTATTATCTAATTTGCTTCATTATCTTGATATCCTTTGTTGAAAAGCATATCTACATAGGCTTAGTAGCTGCTGATTTGTGGCTGCACATTGATGCCTAATGTGATTTGCTTCCTATGTGCATTGCTATTTATTTAACAAAGGATAGCTAAAGAATTAAAGTACCAGTCAACACAGTAGATTTACATAATCAGCACATGTGAGATAAAGACAATGCAATAGCACAGTCTGATATTCAAATGAATAGTAGATTTTTTTTTTCTGACAATTTTAAGATATGTCTATTTCCATTCCCCCTGTACCATGTGAGAGCCATCAGACAATCACAAATGCATACATGTACCATGTGACAGCCATCAGCCAATCACAAATGCATATAAGCTTATTCTGTGAATTCTTGCACATGCTCAGTAGGAGCTGACGACTCAAAAAGTTTAAATATAAAAAACTGTGCACTTTTTTTTTAATGGAAGTAAATTGGAAAGTTGTTTATAATTGCATTCTCTATCTGAATAATGAAAGTTTAATTTTGACTTGAGTGTCCCTTTTAAGCAAATTAGTTAATAGAAGTAAATTCTAATATTGTTTAAAATTGTTTTCTCTATCTGAATCATGAAAGAAAATGTTGTGGTTTCATGTCCCTTTAAAGGGACATGACACCCACACTTTTTCTTTCATGATTTAGAAAGAGAATGCAATTTTAAACATCTTTCTAATTTACTTATATTATCTAATTTGTTTTATTCTCTTGATATTCTTTGCTGAAAAGCATATCTAGATATGCTCAGAGCTGCTGATTGGTTGCTGCACATAGAAGCCTCGTGTGATTGGCTCACCATGTGCATTGCTTTTTCTTCAACTAAGGATATCTAAAAAATGTAGCAAAATAAATAATAGAAGTAAATTGTAATGATGTTTAAATTTCTATTCTCTATCTGAATCATGAAAGAAAGATTTTGGGTTTAGTGGCCCTTTAAGTATATCGAGCAAGGTTTCTACCTGTTCTCACTGCCATGATTTTTCATGACCTTGATATTTTATTCATTTTTTTTATATAAGTTCTTTTAACATGGCCAAATGATGGCCAAGCTGGGGCAGTCAGAATTACTGATGATATCTCTTGCCTGATCTTGGAAATTACTCTGGGAAGCTAAAATAGAGGAGGAAAAACATAGGATAGCTGAAATGATCATTGGGCTACCAGAGCATGCACAATCTCCGCCTGAGGATACCTGGGCCTCGCATAGTATCTTGGAAGTTTGTGATTTATCCGAGAAACCATGAGATCTATCTCTAGGAGACCCCAAAGATCCACTATCTGTTTGAAAAAATCCAGATAAAGACACCTCTTCCCTGGAATATGAACGGCAGAAAATAGAACAATTGGTTTCTACCCAGGAATGAATTTGACACTTACCTAATAGCTAGGGAACTGCTAGTTTCCCCCTGATGATTGATTTAAGTCACTGCTGTGACATGGTCTATTTGGAAACTGAGATGACCCCCTTTTCAACAGAGGACAAGCCTGTAGGGCTCTGAAAACAGCATTTATTGGTAACCTTGCCTCATGAGGAAACCAAACCCCTTGTACCCACAGATGGACTTTCACCTGTAGCGATCACAGTCCAAATAGGATGAGCAAAAGAAGCCCCGTGCATAATAAGCTGATGATTCAGCCTTCAAGGCAGGGACTGACTTGTTCTTTGATCTAGGTAGATATTTTGAGACAACCGAGTATGGTCCTTGCACCATTGCTGAAGCATATAAAGTTGAATAGGCCTTGCGAAGATGATTACTGTTCTGGTGCATAACAAGGACTGACATACAAAGTTGAATAGGCTTCATGAAAATGAGGAAACAGAATAGCATCTGAAGCAGCAATCATAAGACCTAATACTTCAATGCAAAGAGGGAATAAAAGACTGATGGTTCTGATAAGCTGATACAAATGTAAAGATGGAGCTTGAATCAAGATATCGTCCAGGCAAGGAAACACTGAATTTCCCTAAATTCTCAACACTGACAAGAGAGCACAAAGAACTTTTGAAAATATTCAAAAAGCTGTAGCCAGATCAAATGGTAGAGCAACAAACTGAAAATGCTTGTCTAGAAAGGCAAACCACAGAAACTGATAGTGTTCCCTGTGAATTGGATACATTTTTCTTAATCCTTGCAGAAGGATTAAAGGGAATACCTGGTTTAACACAATTCCTAGCAACTATTTCAGAGACTGCATCAGCAATAGGAAATACATAAGGAGGTTTAACCATAGATATATAAAATAAGTCTAAACCTTTTACAGACTTATGCTCCTCTACCTTAGGATTTTTAACCTGTAGAAGTAAGCAAAATCTCCTACAAAAGTGAACACATATTTTCAACCTTAAATAAAAAGTGGATGACTCTGAAGACCACTGATCATCAGAGAAAACCTCTTCATCTGAGGACTCCATCTTAGAGCTACAAGACAGTAAAGTATGGTCTGATCTTTTACGCTTACTGGAAGAAGGCACAGCTATCAACATTACAGATAACTGTAGAGCGAATTAAATATCCTTGACTCCAGGAGCAAAGTTTGAATTACTCCCCTGCAAGGAATAAACAGAAGGAGCAGCAATACCCTTTTAAGCAAGAGCAGCATTAAAATGGTCTAAAAACATGTTAAATAAATGTCCTGGAAGTAATACCTTGGCCTGAGTAAACAAATTTAACATTGGTAGGAGAAGGCTCAGCTTCTAAAGAAGCTTTAGGGGCAGAATCAGAAGGCTCCATAACGGCAAAAAACGACAACAGTAGTAATGTGCACATGAAATAGACACACCGTTATATCCCCAAAAAGAGAGCTCTTGAAGAAAGGGAAAATACCTCCTACAAAAGTAGCTTTAAAAATAACTTACAATGCCGAGGCGTGCAATTCCGATATGCAGGATAACGGACAGACACACCACATCCGACTTGCAAATAGCGCAGATGAGAAATGAGGGTGCACACATGTTATTAACCAATGTCAGAAAAGGAGGAAAATCACGGCACAACTAACCAGTGTGTGAAAATCTGAAAAAACCTACGTGCACCTCCCAATGCTTGCAGAGTCGAAAGCCGGCACACATAATAGATGGGCACATGAGGAATGAGTAAAATAATAGGAGCAAAAACAGAATAAACCATCACAAAAAAACAGGGTAGGTAGGGTCTCGTGGACTCTCACCACCATGAAATAAATTTATTAAGTAAAAATTGTTTTCTTTCATACAGGTGGTGAGAGTCAAAGATCCGTTACTCCTGAGAACTAATACCAAATGTGTCCACGAGTAGTAATAAAATAAAAGGGTGGTGACAAAGAAACTAAGAGCACAACCCAAATAGAACCCAAAAAATAAATTTGAAGTTCCATAATTCTTTTTTTTTTTTTTTTTTTTTAAACTATGCAATTAAAAAGACCAACAGGCAACAACAAAAAAACATGCTGAGACTACTGCCTAAAGAATTTTCCTACCAAAGGCTGCCTCAGATTCCAGGTGGAGGAGAAATTGGTTTAATGACAGGCTTAATACGTGCTAAAGCTTGAACAAAACCTTGAATGTCAGGAAGATTAGCAAACTTCCTATGGAACAAAACTGAAAGAGCAGAAATCTGCCTTTACAAAGAACTGGCAGATAAGACCTTATCCAAACCATCCAGTAAGAACTGCATAATCCTGGGAATTCTACACGAATGTCAGGAAAAGCCATGATCCATAAACCAAGAAATAAAGACTTCCAGACCTTATGATAAATCTTCCTTGTCACAGGCTTACGAGCCTGGACCAGAATATGAAAAATCCCTCTGCCTAAGTATTAAATGTTCAATCTCCATTCCATCAAGCTTAGAGAATTAAGATCCGGATTGGAAAAAAGGACCTTGAGACAAAAGGTCTGGCTGCAGAGGGAGAGGCCATGTAGGGCAACTGGACACCTGTACTAGATCTGCATACCAAACTCTGCTTGGCCAAGCTGGAGTAATCAAAATTACTAATGACACCTCTTGTCTAGTCTTAAAAATGACTCTGGGAAGAAGAACCAGAAAAGGAAACAAATAGGCAAACTGAAAGGACCATGGAGATACAAAAGCATCCACAAACTCCACCTGAGGATCCTTGGTCCTCACAAAGTACATGGGAAGTTTGTTGTTTAACCCAGGGGCCTTCAGATCTATCTCTAAGAGCCCCCAAAGATCCACAATCTGATTGAAAACATCCAGATGGAGATTGAAAATGGAGATTTAACTCTGAAGAGCTCTGAAAATTGCACAGCGATCTAGAACATTTATTGGCAACCTCCCGAGGAGCCAAATCTCCTTGTGCCCAATCTGTAAGACTTGCATCTGTAGTGATCAAAGTCCAAATAGGATGAGCAAAATAAACGCTCTGCATAATAAGATGATGATCCAGCCACCAAGACAGGGACTGATCCATTCTACGATCCAGAAAAATATTTTGAGACAGCAGAGTATGATTCCTACACAATTGGGGAAGCATGCACAGCTGAAGAGGCCTCATGAGAACGAGCAAACTGTATAGCATCAGATGTAGACTGTAGGTTTATACAGACTGAAACCAACTTCAGCCTTCTCTGATCTGTTAAAGAAAGTCTCATGGAAACTAACTTTATTTGTACCCCAGAAAAGTAACATTTGTCTGAGGAACCAAAGAACTCTTTGGAAAATGTATCCTCCAACCATGTTGTTGAAGGAACAACAACAGTTTGTTGGTATGAGTGTCATAATACGCTCATGAGTAGTTAATACCTGGATTAGCTGCCCAGTAGAGGTGATATGGTGGTCTCAGCATTGCAAGGTTAATCTGAAATGTTCTTTCTTTGTGTAACATCTGTGTGTGTTAAGGAATGCAGTGGTCTTAAGATCCCCCCTCCCCTTTTTCTTGTACCATGGTTTGCCTTGGAATTTAGTTAATCATAAATTAACACAAGGGTGGTGGTCTTAACCAGACAAAGGCAGGCTGAGATATAATTGAATGTAAGAGAAAACTTAGTCAGAACTTGTCTGGGACAAGAAGCAGTAACATCAAGTGAGTTCTCCACATATCTACAGGAATCTGTTTAAAGTTTAGATATTGTGTTCATTTTATGTCCCATTTCTTCTGTTATGTGTGATCAGTCCACGGGTCATCATTACTTCTGGGATATAACTCCTCCCCAACAGGAAATGCAAGAGGATTCACCCAGCAGAGCTGCATATAGCTCCTCCCCTCTACGTCAGTCCCAGTCATTCTCTTGCACCCAACGACTAGATAGGATGTGTGAGAGGACTATGGTGATTATACTTAGTTTTTATGACTTCAATCAAAAGTTTGTTATTTTAAAATAGCACCGGAGCGTGTTATTACTTCTCTGGCAGAGTTTGAGGAAGAATCTGACAGAGATTTTTTACTATGATTTTAACCGGAGTCGTTAAGATCATATTGCTGTTCTCGACCATCTGAGGGAGGTAAAGGCTTCAGATCAGGGGACAGCGGGCAGATGAATCTGCATTGAGGTATGTGGCAGTTTTTATTTTCTGAATGGAATTGATGAGAAAAGCCTGCCATACCGTTAAAATGACATGTATGTATACACTTCAGTATTCTGGGGATGGTATTTCACCGGAACTACTGTGTTAAGGTCACTAATCCTTTTAATAACTATTCTCATGTTAAACGTTTTTGCTGGAATGTAGAATCGTTTACATTGCTGAGGTACTGTGTGAATAAATGTTTGGGCATTATTTTCCACCTGGCAGTTTTTTGCTTTAATTGTGACAGTTTCGTTTCTCTTCACTGCTGTGTGGGAGAGGGAGGGGCCGTTTTTGGCGCTCTTTGCTACGCATCAAAAAATTCCAGTCAGCTACTTTTATATGTCCTGCATGATCCGGTTCATTTCTGACAGATCTCAGGGGTCTTCAAACTTCTTTGAAGGGAGGTAAATTCTCTCAGCAGAGCTGTGAGAATTCTTATAGTGACTGTGTATAAAAAACGTTGTTTTGTTTTCTTATGTACAAATTTAATTAGTGTTGTTTTTTACTAATGGGAACAAACCTTTGCTAAAAGTTGTGTTGTTTTAAAATTTGATGCAATAACTGTTTTTCAGTTCATTATTTCAACTGTCATTTAATCGTTAGTACCTCTTTGAGGCACAGTACGTTTTTTGCTAAAAAAGATTATAACCAAGTTGTAAGTTTTTTGCTAGTATGTTAAACATGTCTGACTCAGAGGAAGATATCTGTGTCATTTGTTCCAATGCCAAGGTGGAGCCCAATAGAAATTTATGTACTAACTGTATTGATGCTACTTTAAATAAAAGTCAATCTGTACAATGTGAACAAATTTCACCAAACAGCGAGGGGAGAGTTATGCCGACTAACTCGCCTCACGCGACAGTACCTGCATCTCCCGCCCGGGAGGTGCGTGATATTTTGGCGCCTAGTACATCTGGGCGGCCATTACAGATAACATTACAAGATATGGCTACTGTTATGACTGAAGTTTTGTCTAAATTACCTGAACTAAGAGGCAAGCGTGATCACTCTGGGGTGAGAACAGAGTGCGCTGACAATGCTAGGGCCATGTCTGATACTGCGTCACAGCTCGCAGAGCATGAGGACGGAGAGCTTCATTCTGTGGGTGACGGTTCTGATCCAAACAGATTGGACTCAGATATTTCAAATTTTAAATTTAAATTGGAGAACCTCCGTGTACTACTAGGGGAGGTCTTAGCAGCTCTCAACGATTGTAACACTGTTGCAATACCAGAGAAACTGTGTAGGTTGGATAAATACTTTGCGGTACCGGCGAGTACTGACGTTTTTCCTATACCTAAGAGACTAACTGAAATTGTTACTAAGGAGTGGGATAGACCCGGTGTGCCGTTCTCACCCCCTCCAATATTTAGAAAGATGTTTCCAATAGACGCCACCACTCGGGACTTATGGCAAACGGTCCCCAAGGTGGAGGGAGCAGTTTCTACTTTAGCTAAGCGTACCACTATCCCGGTGGAGGATAGCTGTGCTTTCTCAGATCCAATGGATAAAAAATTAGAGGGTTACCTTAAGAAAATGTTTGTTCAACAAGGTTTTATATTACAACCCCTTGCATGTATCGCGCCGATTACGGCTGCGGCAGCATTTTGGATTGAGTCGCTGGAAGAGAACCTTAGTTCCTCTACGCTAGACGACATTACGGACAGGCTTAGAGTCCTTAAACTAGCTAATTCTTTCATTTCGGAGGCCGTAGTACATTTAACCAAACTTACGGCTAAGAACTCAGGATTCGCCATACAGGCACGCAGGGCACTGTGGCTAAAATCCTGGTCAGCTGATGTTACTTCTAAGTCCAAATTACTTAATATACCTTTCAAGGGGCAGTCCTTATTCGGGCCCGGTTTGAAAGAAATTATCGCTGACATTACGGGAGGTAAGGGCCACGCCCTACCTCAAGACAAGGCCAAAGCTAAGGCTAGACAGTCTAATTTTCGTCCCTTTCGGAATTTCAAAACAGGAGCAGCATCAACCTCCACTGCACCAAAACAGGAAGGAGCGGTTGCTCGTTACAGGCAAGGCTGGAAGCCTAACCAGTCCTGGAACAAAAGCAAGCAGGCCAGGAAACCTGCTGCTGCCCCAAAGACAGCATGAACCGAGAGCCCCCGATCCGGGACCGGATCTAGTAGGGGGCAGACTCTCTCTCTTCGCCCAGGCCTGGGCAAGAGATGTTCAGGATCCCTGGGCACTAGAGATCATATCTCAGGGATACCTTCTAGACTTCAAATTATCTCCCCCAAGAGGGAGATTTCATCTGTCAAGGTTGTCAACAAACCAGATAAAGAAAGAAGCGTTTCTACGCTGCGTACAAGATCTGTTAACAATGGGAGTGATCCATCCGGTTCCGTGGTCGGAACAAGGACAAGGGTTCTACTCAAACCTGTTTGTGGTTCCCAAAAAAGAGGGAACTTTCAGGCCAATCTTAGATTTAAAGACTCTAAACAAATTCCTAAGAGTTCCATCGTTCAAAATGGAAACTATTCGGACTATTTTACCCATGATCCAAGAGGGTCAGTTCATGACCACAGTGGATTTAAAGGATGCTTACCTTCACATACCGATCCACAAAGATCATCACCGGTATCTAAGGTTTGCCTTCTTAGACAGGCACTACCAGTTTGTAGCTCTTCCATTCGGATTGGCTACGGCTCCAAGAATCTTCACAAAGGTTCTGGGTGCCCTTCTAGCGGTACTAAGACCGCGAGGGATTTCGGTAGCTCCGTACCTAGACGACATTCTAATACAAGCTTCAAGCTTTCAAACTGCCAAGTCTCATACAGAGTTAGTTCTGGCATTTCTAAGGTCGCATGGATGGAAAGTGAACGAAAAGAAGAGTTCTCTCTTTCCTCTCACAAGAGTTCCATTCTTGGGGACTCTTATAGATTCTGTAGAAATGAAGATTTACCTGACAGAAGACAGGTTAACAAAACTTCAAAATGCATGCCGCGTCCTTCATTCCATTCAACACCCGTCAGTAGCTCAATGCATGGAGGTGATCGGCTTAATGGTAGCGGCAATGGACATAGTACCTTTTGCACGCCTACGCCTCAGACCGCTGCAACTATGCATGCTAAGTCAGTGGAATGGGGATTACTCAGATTTGTCCCCTACTCTGAATCTGAATCAAGAGACCAGAAATTCTCTTCTATGGTGGCTTCATCGGCCACACCTGTCCAGGGGAATGCCATTCAGCAGGCCAGACTGGACAATTGTAACAACAGACGCCAGCCTACTAGGTTGGGGCGCTGTCTGGAATTCTCTGAAGGCTCAGGGACTATGGAATCAGGAGGAGAGTCTCCTTCCAATAAACATTCTGGAATTGAGAGCAGTTCTCAATGCCCTTCTGGCTTGGCCCCAGTTAATAACTCGGGGGTTCATCAGGTTTCAGTCGGACAACATCACGACTGTAGCTTACATCAACCATCAGGGAGGGACAAGAAGCTCCCTAGCAATGATGGAAGTATCAAAGATAATTCGCTGGGCAGAGTCTCACTCTTGCCACCTGTCAGCAATCCACATCCCGGGAGTGGAGAACTGGGAGGCGGATTTCTTGAGTCGCCAGACTCTTCATCCGGGGGAGTGGGAACTTCATCCGGAGGTCTTTGCCCAAATACTTCGACGTTGGGGCAAACCAGAGATAGATCTCATGGCGTCTCGCCAGAACGCCAAACTTCCTCGCTACGGGTCCAGATCCAGGGATCCGGGAGCAGTTCTGATAGATGCTTTGACAGCACCTTGGAACTTCAGGATGGCTTATGTGTTTCCACCCTTCCCGCTGCTTCCTCGATTGATTGCCAAAATCAAACAGGAGAGAGCATCAGTAATTCTAATAGCACCTGCTTGGCCACGCAGGACTTGGTATGCAGATCTAGTGGACATGTCATCCTGTCCGCCTTGGTCTCTACCTCTGAGACAGGACCTTCTGATACAGGGTCCATTCAAACATCAAAATCTAACTTCTCTGAAGCTGACTGCTTGGAAATTGAACGCTTGATTTTATCAAAACGTGGTTTTTCTGAGTCGGTTATTGATACCCTGATTCAGGCTAGGAAGCCTGTTACCAGAAGGATTTACCATAAAATATGGCGGAAATACCTATACTGGTGCGAATCCAAAGGTTACTCCTGGAGTAAGGTTAGGATCGCTAGGATATTGTCTTTTCTACAAGAAGGTTTAGAAAAGGGTTTATCAGCTAGTTCATTAAAGGGACAGATTTCAGCTCTGTCCATCTTGTTACACAGACGTCTGTCAGAAAATCCAGACGTCCAGTCCTTTTGTCAGGCTTTAGCTAGGATCAAGCCTGTGTTTAAAGCTGTTGCTCCACCATGGAGTTTAAACTTAGTTCTTAACGTTTTACAGGGTGTTCCGTTTGAACCCCTTCATTCCATTGATATAAAAATGTTATCTTGGAAAGTTCTGTTTTTAATGGCTATTTCCTCGGCTCGAAGAGTCTCTGAGTTATCAGCCTTACATTGTGATTCCCCTTATCTGATTTTTCACTCAGACAAGGTAGTTCTGCGTACTAAACCTGGGTTCTTACCTAAGGTAGTCACTAACAGGAACATCAATCAAGAGATTGTTGTCCCATCCTTGTGTCCAAATCCTTCTTCAAAGAAGGAACGTCTTTTACACAATCTGGATGTAGTTCGTGCCCTCAAGTTCTACTTGCAGGCAACTAAAGATTTTCGCCAAACTTCTTCCTTGTTTGTCGTTTACTCTGGACAGAGGAGAGGTCAAAAAGCTTCTGCTACCTCTCTCTCTTTTTGGCTTCGTAGCATAATACGTTTAGCCTATGAGACTGCTGGACAGCAGCCTCCTGAAAGAATTACAGCTCACTCCACTAGAGCTGTGGCTTCCACTTGGGCCTTTAAGAATGAGGCCTCTGTTGAACAGATTTGCAAGGCTGCAACTTGGTCTTCGCTTCATACTTTTTCCAAATTTTACAAATTTGACACTTTTGCTTCTTCGGAGGCTATTTTTGGGAGAAAGGTTCTTCAGGCAGTGGTTCCTTCTGTATAATGAGCCTGCCTATCCCTCCCGTCATCCGTGTACTTTTGCTTTGGTATTGGTATCCCAGAAGTAATGATGACCCGTGGACTGATCACACATAACAGAAGAAAACATAATTTATGCTTACCTGATAAATTCCTTTCTTCTGTTGTGTGATCAGTCCACGGCCCGCCCTGTTTTAAGGCAGGTAAATATCTTTTAAATTATACTCCAGTCACCACTTCACCCTTGGTTACTCCTTTCTCGTTGTTTCTTGGTCGAATGACTGGGACTGACGTAGAGGGGAGGAGCTATATGCAGCTCTGCTGGGTGAATCCTCTTGCATTTCCTGTTGGGGAGGAGTTATATCCCAGAAGTAATGATGACCCGTGGACTGATCACACAACAGAAGAAAGGAATTTATCAGGTAAGCATAAATTATGTTTTTATTTTAAAGAACCATACCTTTGCACATATTTTGTTATTTTGTATGTTTTTGTAATTTGGCACTGTGTAACCTGTATTTGTCTTTTGTTATTAAACATAAAGTAAATCTAATTCTGTCTTTGGGCTTTAATATCTGAATTCACAATCTGAATAGACCAGGTTAAAGGCACGTTACCTAATTGTTAATTGTGTGAGTTATTGGGTTTCCAAGGCACCATTATTTAAAATTATTGGTGGTGGCAGCATTTGTTAATCTGGGGTAGTGGGGGATTGGGGGTTAGTTGTGTGTCCTTTTAGGTCCTTTGTAGAGATAAAGATTTAAGGGAACCAGTGGCTGCATGCTATTAACCCCTTCATGCCCACACCCTCCCCATAGTGACGACTGGGTGGAAAGGCTTAATCGTCACAATGACATTTTGTTACATGTAAATATGGAGCTTGAACCAAAATATCATTCAGGTAGGGAAACACTGCAATACCCTGAGTTCTGATCACAGACAGAAAGGCTCCCCGATCATTGAGAAAATTATTGGAGCTGTAGCCAGACCAACTTGTAGTGCAAAAGAATGAAAGTGCTTGCATAGAAAGGCAAACCTTGGAAACTGATAATGCTTGTGAATTGGAACATAAAGGAAAGCATCATTTAAATCTATTGTGGACATAAATGACCTTGCTAAACAAAAGGCAGAATGGTCAGAATAGTCTCCGTTTTGAAAGTAGGAACTCTGACAAATCTGCTCAAAGCTTTTAGATCCAAAACTGGTCTTAAAGTTCCCTCCTTCTACGGAACAATGAAGAGATTTTAATACAATTCCATCCCTTGTTCCAACAATGGATCAGGAACAATTCTAGATTTTAAACTGACTGAAACAAGACTTGAGCCTTTATTTGGAACATTTTAAATAATAAACCTTTCTCTGGGAGGCCTTGTTCTGAAACCTATCCAGTAACCCTAAGAGACTATATTTAGAACCCAGGGATCCAGGACAGCCTGTTTAGTTAGAATTTAGCTTCCAGACAGGACCAGAGGGACAAAACTGATTTTTGTTCCCTGCTCTGATGCAATTTACCCCTGGATTTCTTGTCCTGTGGAAGAAAAGGTCCTTTACCTCCAGTCACAGTAGAACTAATTTAATCCAAATCAGAACCAAACAATTTATTTCACTGGAAAGAAAAATATAAAAGTCTCGATTTATACACCATTTAGGATTTCAATCTACAGTGATTAATATGCAGTTAAGCACCCTCACCTCAAGCAGCTGGACAGGAAGATAAGAGGGAAGTGGCTGCTAAATCTTGTTGCTCGAAAGCTAATGTCTGCTCTGTGTACACAGATCAATTTCAGGCTGTTAAGTTGCATAACTTTGCTGCAAAACAAGCTGAAAGCTCCACCTACTGGCTATTTTAATTAGTGCACTTTGCTTTCCAAAGCTTTTCAATAGCAGTCACATGACTGAAAAACTGTTGTTTTTCTGAAACGGCGCAAATTGAACCTGCGTAAAAAGAGGGCCACCTGTACTTTTTTCCACTCATTCAGAAGAGCTTTGAGGGGATGTGCATGCTCTCTCAACAATTAGAGTGCAATACCTGTTTTAAAATAAAATGTTTGAAGTTGTCTTTTTCATGCAAACAGAAATTTTTCAATAGGTTTAAATAGTGCTCTTTAATTTACTTGATGGGAAATTTTTGAGTTTCATGTCCCTATAAAATGGCATTTTAAGACTTTTCTGTCAGAGTTGCTACATTTTTACTGACTCCACAACTCAGACTATATATCTATCATAGGAAAAATGTCTACAATTCTTCTCACGCATAACAAAATGATAAGATTGCTTGTTTGTTTGCCACAAAATGTCAAATATAATTCAAACATATCGTAATATGTGCCATAAAAGTACTTTACTGGGCATTTGTGTACATTTTTAGCTGAGAATTCTCGGGGGGGTGGGGGTGGGGGTGTTGTTTTTATTTGCGTAAGTTAAAAGGAAATGGAACCCAAAAACTTTCTTTTGTGATTCAGACAGAGCATACCATTTTTAGTTCCCATGACATTCTGTGCTGAAGGGATACCTGGGTAGGCATCTGGAGTACTACATGGCAGGAAATAGTGTTGCCCTCTATTGCTATTGCAAATGGATAACATTGTTGCAAAACCGCTGCCATATAATGCTCGAGAAATGGGCCGGCTCCTAAAAATACATCATTGCTTTTTAACAAAATATACCAAAAGAATGAAGAAAAATTGAGAATAGAAGTAAATGAGAAAGTTGTTTTTAAATTGTATGCTCTGTCTGAATCATGAAAGAAAAACATTGGGTTTCATATCCCTTTAATATTTCTAAGGGAGCAATCACATTTTTGTATGTGTTCTTTAAATGGCATTTCATAATTTGGGCTTATTTCTCTTAGTTTTCATCTCACTTTTGATGCTGTGTTGTCTAAATGATTCAGCCTTTTGCCACTTCTATTATAAAAAGTGGGTTATAATGAAAGTGATCTTCTCTTAAAATGGACAGTTGTCTGAGCTATGATGCTCATTGATAGTAAAATCAATGAAGAATTGATTCTAGGGATTAATTCTTGGAGACTGTTGCTCAGAGCAGCAGACGTTGAGTAAAATAGCAAGTGCTTTTTTAAGCACTTAATACATTAAATGTATATTATATTTTAAAAAATCTGTGCTTAAAAGCATCTTTCAGCAGACGTATATTTCTTATAATAAATGTATTTATATTTTTTACATTTTGTATGTTGATTGTGTGGTGGTAATTGCTTTTTTTTTCTTTCCTATCATAAATCCAGTTTATTAAGATTTAAATATATAAATATTATTTATAACACTGGGTATCAATTTAATAATAAGTATTAAAGTAGCAACTGCATTTGTTGGAATTAAATTGATTTACATGTCAAGACTGGCAGTTTAGCAGCTGCGCTATTATTCTTGGATTGGTCAATTTACTTAAGAAAAACCTACTACTGAGTCCTACTGACCTGCATGACAATATAGCCCCTATTTCTATTCCTGTAATTAGACTTGCCACTAACTCTGAATATTTGTAATTAAAATATTTTGGTCAATGTGTTGCACCAAATTAGGTCTTTTTAACGCTGATTTAAATTCTCAGATGTACGTGATCAGAATATCTAATGAGGAAGCTTAATCTGAGGTTAACAAGTTGTATATCACTTTAAACATTTTGATTACTATGTCCTTTTACAATAAATATTTCACAGCATTTTGCATCATTGTTAATCTGTTGTTCTTGTAACAGATTTTTCTACTAACATATAAGAGATTAAAAGTAAAAAATGTAGTCAAAATTATTATGAGGTATTTTTTTGTTGCTGTGCCTAATATTTGATATTCAATTTTAAGTTTTAAAATATAGCAATATGCAGCTAAATGTAGTGAACATCATAATATAAAGTATCCATCTTCCCCACACAGCTAATTTTGACCTTATTAAAGGGATTGAAAGGTCAAAAATTGAATGTGCATGGGTGTATTTAAATTTGAAATACAAGCATTTTTGCACTATACTTCAATTAGCAAAAATGATTCTAGTAAAAGTTACTACGGTTTTTCTATGGCATACGCACATATCCTGTAGGGTCCCATGCACCAGTATTCAAACACCATGCATGCTCAGAGAGCTGGCTGTGCTGTGTATTGTTTATGAAGATTTAATTTGTGTCATAAAGAGCCACTTCTGACTCTCTGAGATGGTGTGGATACTGGTGCACGAGCACTCACATGATATGTGTTTATGTGCCATTATAACAGTAATACATTTTTTTACAAGCATTTTTGCTAATGGTAGTATATTGATAAAATTCTTCTATTTCAAATTGAAATGCACCTATGCACATTTCTTTTTTGACCGTTCTATGCCTTTAAACACAGATTTATAATCTCAGAGAAACACTTGAATTTGAATGTGTGTGTTTGGCTGCCTGAAAAGTCCAGAGATAATTGTGGAACATCTAATTTTTCTACATTCAAAATTGATGAGCACTGGAAAACAAATATGGGAGAACGTTTTTTGATGGCTTTTTGCAGATTAAAGGGACTTTAAATGTCCAAATAAAAATGTTCTAATGTTTTAGAGCATTTTATTATTGAATATTGGGATCTAGCTGAACACATCTGGTGAGCCAACGACAGGAGACATATCTGTAGCCACCAATCACCATCTAGCACCCAGTAGTTCATTTCTACCCCTAAGACAACCTAGGTATGCTTTTCAACAAAGGAAACAGAGAACTGAGAACAAAGTAAATGTGATAATAGAAATGTATTGAAAAGTCTCATAAAATGACATGCTCTATTTGAACTATGAAGGTTAAATTTTGACTTTCATGTTGCTTAAACAAGGATTTATTAAAATAATATAATATACATTTAGGGCCAGATTACAAGTGGAGCATTATCGTAACGTGTGCCCATAAAGGGGCAAATTTGCCTGTTTATGGGCGCATATTAAATAACCAGCTATTACAAGTGGCTGGTTAATGTGAACGTAAGCTTGCCGGTTACATTTTGCACTAAGCACAATTAACCAGAGGTCAGACATCTGGTTAAATATAAAAATAAAGTGTACAGCTCTTTAAAATAAAAATATATGAGCATTTCTTTCCATAAGGCAGGGAGAGTCCATGACTACTGTTACTGATTACTGTTGGGAAATAAACCTGGCTACCAGGCAAAAACACCCCAGCCAAAAACTTAAATATCCCTCCCACTTCCCCTCTTCCCCAGTCATTCTTTGCCTTTCGTCACTAGAGGACGATGGCAGAGAAGTGTCAGAAGATTTGTATAGTCCTTAATGGGTATGTTCCTTTCAAGATGGGACTGGAGTTTTAAGTAATCATATAAACCTCTCAGTGAAAGTATTGATGAAAGTTAGAGTCTGGAGATGCAGGGAAAGTTTTTCTGTGAAGCCATCCAGACTGTCTGTCTAACAACTCCTGAGCAATCAGTGTTAATGAGTTACACTGCTTGCTTTTCCACACTCAGTTCCCTGTTAGAACTTAGCTACAAGGCTGTCACACTTGAGAGGCTGTATCTGTTCCACAGCACGGATCCTGGAGGGTAAGTCTGTGTTATTTTCATATAGCAGGGACGCCTTATATAGGGTCACAGTGTGACTTCTCTGTACCTCAGTAGGATCGAGGGTTAATATCTCCTCAGTGGGAGTTTATTGGGAACAGTTTGGAGAGTTTATATACTGCTTTAACATTTGTGAAGAAGTTTTCAGTGCTCATTTTTCAGACTGTGTACTTTTAGCTGGAACAGGCAGGTTTCACTTTCACTTTTCTTCTTAAATGGAAAGAGTCCACAGCTGCATTCATTACGTTTGGGAATTAAGAACCTGGCCACCAGTAGGAGGCAAAGACACCCCAGCCAAAGGCTTAAATACTCCTCCCCGATTAGGATGTCTTTTAATTTGTTTATTATTTTCCTTCGGTAATCTTAAACTGGGATCGATTTGTTACTTCTGCTGAAGTGTTTTTGGGGACATGTTAGTTCTATGTTTGTCTGTTTTCCCTTCTTCCCCTCTGAGGGAGGATTTATGCAGCTTGACGGTTAGGACCTGGATGCAGGCTGGTCCTGTTGGGTTCGGTTCTGTCTTGTGGCTGTTCAGACACGTTGCGCCGTTCTGATTGGCTGGTCTGGTCTAGGTGCCGAGTGCTTGAGTTATCATTTGTTTTACATTCAACTAAGCATTCCTGTGGGTCTACAAGACGGGAAGGATTGTCTCAGTCCTTATAGCCTTCAATTTGGATGACTGGGTCAGTGGAGTTTCTGCTGCGTCATTTTCTCTGGTGTCTGGTATTGTCAGACCCTAGAGTTCCTCCCCCACGTGGTGGAGAGTTGGAGGGCTTAGCGCCTTTTTACGGCCGAGTGAGCTGTTTGACCTTTTTTCTTTTGAGGCTCGGGGATTGTCCTTTGGACTTGATCCTTAGCAGCTAGTAGTTTGAAGGGTAGTTCGGCTGCCTTGCAGCGGTTAGGTTGCAGATTGTAACCAGCTGCACATTGACTGTGTACTGTCTAGCTGTTTTTCTGAGACTTTGGTCTTCCTTTGTGATCTCAATGTTAGGTCTCCTTTTAGGGGCCTGGGAGATGTTTGTTCCCTGTTAGGGATACTGGGCGTGGTCTCCTTGAGTTTGCTTGGGGTTCCCCCGGATCTGGGGTTGGTTTGCGCCCCTTTCTCCCTGTCATTATCCGCTTGTATGGAGGTGATGTGGAGACCAGCCTTTGCTCGAGTGGTTTTGACCTTGAGGTATCCGCTTGCTTTATTGTCCTGAGGCTGTTGGTGAGTCTAGAAGCTCTAGCGTTAGACTTTTTCCGCCTTGGCTCCTTTAGAGAGTACGACTTCGGCAAGGGGTGGTCTCTTCCTTAGGTCGGGACTTGCGAGTTTCTCTCGTTTTCCGGGTTGATCTGGATATTGCATTAGTATCCCTTGTGGTCTGGGTTGTTATTCAGACGGGGTGTTAAGATTGTGGGTATTCTTTGTCTAAACAATTGGGGGTTCGGACCTGTTCTCCCTGGGGCTTCCGGTTGCTGAGTTTCATTCAGCATTTTCCCTTGTGGATCCCGTTGTGGGTTGTTACCTTACCTCTAGGCTCCAGGGTAGGTTCGGGGTACCCCAGTTCCTGGAAACTTGGGCTATGTCCTTTTTACTCTGATTACTTGTCCTGGTCTTGGGTGGCCAGGTTTTCTGAGTCTCGTAGCTCGTTGGGCTTGTGTTGCACCTTTGGCTGTTTCCCTTGGTCAGCTTGCTGTAGTATCCATTGAATGCACTGCTCTGCAGGTGAATGGTCTTGCAGTGTCACTGCTGCTACTATTGCATGGTGGTTGCGTGTTTGCAGGCTAGTTTTTAGGGGAATACCTTTCAACGGGGCTTCTGAGTTGGAGATTGATATCTCCTTTAACCTGTGACTTTGTGGCTTGTGGAAGGTGCTGCCTTTTAGCTTTTTCTCCTACTTGGGTGAGAGCTTAGTCTCCTTTTTATGGAGATGCAGTCCTTTTCTTAAGGCTTCTCCTGATTCAGGAGATGGGACCTGGGAGTTTCCCTAGCTGAGAGGGATATTCTCTCTGGGTTGTTATGTGCCATTTGCTGGCTTCGTGTCAAGACTAAATTGGACCTTTTTGCTACATCCTTTGGGTCTACGGTCCTGTTGTCTGTTCTAAGGACTCAGGTTGCACCCGTGCTCTGTTAGATTGGCTGTGGCCATTCTCCGCTCATTTTGAGCTGGTTTTGGGCTTCTTTTGTTCCCCTGTTTCAGACCTGCTATTGCTGGGGCTGGCCTGGCTGGGAGTGGGTTTTGAGAGTCGTTGTCATCTCCAGGATCTAAGTGGGCATATTAGCTAGCAAGCTCCCTAAGCTTACAAGCAGAGGGTCTAGGATTACTTCACCTCGAGTTCTGGGTGTCACTTCTTTATCTTGGGGGACCTCGTGGAGGTTATGATTCCCCCTTTTTTGAAAGACCTGTGGGATAGGTCTGGCGGCTTGGATTGCCTAGAGTGTGCCCTCTGTCTGGGAGTTGTCTTTTGCAATCTGCTTTTTTGCGGTCTGCTTTTGCTCTCCAGCAAGTATTCTCTGTGTCATCCTAAGAATGGCTCTGTTACACGTTTTTTTGTAGTGGAATACTTCAGTGTTCTAAGTTTGGACTATGTGAGGACTCTGTCTTCTGTTGTCTTTTGGTGCTTTTGCACGATGTTTGAGAAAAATTTTTCTCTGTTCCTATGCCCTTGTGAGCTGGGCTCGCTTTGGGGGGTTTTCCTTTATGGATTGTGACCTTTGTTTTTTTCCTTCGGTTCTCCTGATTCTATCCCTTTGGGAGTTTCGGCTGGTGTTCCCTTCTTTCGTGAGGGGTGAGTGGTGAGGGACCGACTGTTGGGCGACGGTGTCTCCTGGAGGCCTGTTGGCTCAGTTGAGTCCGATTTTTGCGGGCTCTTGCTAGGCTCTGGACTACCTGTGGGTCAGTGTCCTTGTGGCTTTTTCCTTTTAAGGTTTTCTCGGCTTCGGACGCTGGTTTTTATGTGGTCAGTGGTTTCAGGCTTGGGGCCCTCTGAATGGGCCGCCTAATGTACCTCCCGTCTTGGCATTCAGTGTCCCCTATAGCTTGGGTATTGTTTTCCCAAAATTAATGAATGCAGCTGTGGACCCTTTCCATTTAAGAAGAAAAACAAATTATGCTTACCTGATAATTTTCTTTTCTTCTGATGGAAAGAATCCACAGCTCCCCACCCGTAATTTTTTATGTGGGGCGTCCTTATTTTATTCTTCTGGCACCTTTCACCCTGATATTTCTTCTACTGTTCCTTGTTCCTCGGCAGAATGACTGGGGGATGAGGGGAGTGGTTAGGAGTATTTAAGCCTTTGACTGGGGTGTCTCTGCCTCCTCCTGGTGGCCAGGTTCTTAATTCCCAAAAGTAATGAATGCAGCTGTGGACTCTTTACATCAGAAGAAAATAAAATTATCATGTAAGCATAATTTATGTTTTTGTGAGTTAGCTTTGCACAATTTTTCATAGCAGGGGAGGTCCTGTCTTGCTCACCATGTGACCAGCTGCATCTTCATTCACTTTCTTACGATCCTGCTGCAGACAGCAGTCCTAAGGAGCGTTTCTTTACAAATCATCTGGGTCTAGGAGGTTGTGAGTGCCCCAGCCATTGGCTTTGTAAAGGTGCCTTTCTATATTCAAAACGTTTATTTTTGTATCGCTTTTCTCTTTCTTCTGTGGGATTACATGCCTATTATGGAAGACTCTAATAATGTTAGAAGTTTCCATTCCTTCTGTAGTGCTTAATAATACCTGCTTATATTGTGAGGAGGCAGTGGTTTGCCCGCCTGCTCAATTTTGTTCCAATTGCCTGGGTACCGTTTTAAAGTCTAAGAAGGGAGCTAAATCTGCTATTAACCCTAGCGCTGTTAGTCCCTCTGATCCATCAACCTCTCAGGATTTTGTCAACTGAGAGATTACTACCCTTTCTACCCTAACCGCTTCTTATGCAGTTCCCCATGGCACAGCTATTTCTCCATCTGTTGGGGGCCTTTTTCCTGCGGACTTTACTGCGCAGTTACAACCAGCGGTGTCCATGGCCCTGAGTGCCCTACCTATCTCTGGGAGACGTAAGAGAAAGGTTAAGCACAGTTTTCCTGTTTTAGATAAATCTAATTTCAATCAGATCTAGTTTGTATGTTCCAGATATCCGAGGATGAGTTGGCCTCAGAGGGTGAACTTTCGGAGTCGGAGACTTCTATTACTAAATCTCCGGCTGAGGAACCCTCCTTTAGATTTAAAATTTAACATCTGTGTTTTTTTTACTGAAGGAGGTCCTGTCTACGCTAGAAGTTCCAGAGGCTAAGCTACCTGAGGAACCTAAGATCCCCAAGTTAGATAGGGTTTATGAAGACAGTAAGGTCCCACAAACTTTTCCGGTCCTAGTTCGTATGTCGAACATTATTAGTAATGAATGGGAAAGAATTGGAACATCCTTTTCTCTCTCGTCTACTTTTAAAAAATTGTTTCAGGTCCCTGACTCTCAATTAGAGCTGTGGGACTCCATCCCTAAGGTGGATGGCACCATTTCAACGCTAGCTAAGCGTACTACTATCCCTCTTGAGGATAGCTTTTTCTTTAGAGAACCTATGGATAAGAGGTTGGAAACTTTCCTCACGAGAATGTTCCGACACGCAGGTTTTTTATTTCAACCGGCTGCGGTGCGACTTCCTGTAAGAACTTATCAAGGTTGAATCTCCCCTCAAGGATATTCAGAAAAGAATTAAAGCTTTAAGAGTAGCTAATTTTTTCATCTGTGATGCGAATATGCAGATTTGCCTCAATGCTAAGGCTTTAGGTTTTGCGGTCCTAGCCCGCAGGGATCTCTGGTTGAAGTCTTGGTCTGCGGATGACTTCTAAATCCAGTCTCCTTTCTCTTCCTTTCAAGGGGAAGATTTGGACTAGGTCTGGACTACTTCATCTCTACGGTTACTGGAGGGAAAGGTCCCTTCCTTCCTCAGGATAAGAAGAACAGACCTCTAATTTTCGCTCCTTTCGTTCGGACAAATCCCAACTATCTCAATCTTCATCCAAACCCGAGCAGCCCAAGAGCACTTGAAGCCTGCTCAGTGCTGGAACAAGTCCAAACAGGCAAAGAAGTCTGCCGATAACATATCGGCATGAAGGGGCGGCCCCCGATCCGGGATTAGATCCAGAAGGGGACAGATTGTCGCTTTTCTCAGAAGTTTGGTTTCAGGATGTTCAGGATCCTTGGGTTCTGGAGGTCGTATCTCAGGGATACAGATTCATACTTTCCAGACTGTCTACAAGACCAGAGAAGAGGACAGCCTTTTTAGATTGCGTAGGGGATCTATCTTCCTTAGGAGTAATAGTCCCAGTACCTGCATCAGAAAGAGGTCTGGGGTTCTAGTCAAACCTTTTCGGGCTTCCTAAAAAGGAGGGAACTTTTTGTCCAATTCTGAACTTGAAGTGCCTAAACAAATTTCTAAGTTTCCCCTCCTTTAAGATGGAGACTATAAGATCAATCCTTCCCCTGGTTCAGGAAGAACAGTTTATGACTACCATAGATCTGAAGGATGCATACCTTCACGTTCCGATCCGCAGGGAACATTTCCAGTTCCTGAGATTTGCCTTTCTGGATTACACTTCCATTTCATAGAACTACAGTTTGGCGTACCTACTGCTCCAAGGATATTTACAAAGGTTTCTGGGGGCTTTTCTAGCGGTTGCCAGAACCAGAGGTATAGCAGTAGCTCCTTACCTGGATGATATCTTGGTACAGGCACCATCTTTTAGTCTAGCAAGGGATCACTCAGCCTTTCTTCTAAGTCTTCTTCAGTCACATGGATGGAATATAAACTTGGAAAAGAGTTTGCTTACTCCAAATACCAGAGTGAATTTCTTTGGCACAGTTATAGACTCTGTGTCCGTGAAGATCTTTTTAACAGATCAGAGGCGTTACAAGCTAACAACAGCATGTCTTGGCCTCCTTGAGACCTTCGGTGGCCCAGTGTATGGAGGTGATTGGACTCATGGTTTCTTGTATGGACATCATTCCCTTTGCCAGATTCCATCTCAGACCTTTACAGGTATGCATGCTGAGACAATGGAACGGCAACCATTCCGATCTGTCACAACAGATAGCTCTGGACAGCCTGTTGAGAGACTCTCTCTCTTGGTGGCTCATTCAGGATCACCTGTCCCAAGGAACGGGCTTCTTGAGGCCGTCCTGGGAGATTGTGACTACAATGAAAAATCCACTTAGAGTAGCAGCAAACAATTAGTATTTATTTAGAACAACACAACACAATCAGCAACGTTTCGTTATTGCTACCTTATTCAGAGCATGAATAAGGTAGCAATACCGAAACGTTGCTGATTGTGTTGTGGTGTTCTAAATAAATACTAATTGTTTGCTGCTACTCTAAGTGGATTTTTCATTGATGGTACAGAGATTTGAGTGGGTCTCTGGAGTGGCTGGCAATATAGGGTCGTTGTGTGCTGGATCATTCTTTTGATTTTGGAGATTGTGACTACAGACGCCAGCCTATCCGGCTGGGTAGCCATTTGGGGTGCCAGGAAGGCACAGGGGCTGTGGACTCAGGAGTCCGCTCTTCCAATCAATATCTTGGGCAATCTTCAATGCTCTATGGGCTTGCCCCCTCCTGGGTTCGTCCCAGTTTATCACATTCAAATCAGACAATTTAACTTTGGTAGCCTACATCAACCATCAGGGAGAAACAAGTAGTTCCTTAGCGATGAGAGAAGTATCTGAAATCCGAGAATGGGCGGAGGCCCACAACTATACGCTGTCAGCGATCCACATTCCGGGTGTGGACAACTAGGAAAAGCGGACTTTCTCAGCCGGCAATACTTTCACCCGGGGAATGGGCTCTCCACCTGAAGGTCTTTGCAGAGATATGCAGTAGATGGGGGATGTCTGAGAAAGACCTCATGGCCTCCCATCTCAGTGCCAAACCAGTAAATGTCAGAGTTTAGGGGTTTTTAGTAGTGGGGGTTGTGGTAGTTTAGAGGTTGATAGTAGTAGATATAATAATTATTTCATACAGGGGGTGAGAACCCACAAACCTTTACTTTTGGGAATTACTCTACCACTAGGAGAAGGCAAAGTTCCCATACCCCAAGAGCTCTATTAAATCCCTCACACATACCTAAGTCTTTGCTTTGCCTCTGGTGGAGGTGGTTGAAGAATGAAGAAATGCATAGGATTCTTCAGAGAGAGAGATTTTTTTAATTCTCTTTTGAGACCCGGTTTCCCCTCAGAGTAAAGTTTTTTTCAAAAGGGATGTTTTTGGGCTATGGTTTGATTCTTTTTTCACCTCATGAGACATTTTTCATAAACCCTCTATAATTGGTTGCAGGGACTTTTGCCTCCCTTTATGGCTGTACACTATACTCCTATTCCATAACCTCTGATAATATGTTTGCTGGTTTGGCTGTCAACTGCTTGTTTGCTAGTGGACAAGTGTCTATTGGTAAGTATCTTTTTTTATTAACATTTATACACTCTTAGCTGTTTTGGGAAATTTTTATAGTCATTTATATATTTGCTAATATATATGGCCCTGGGAGTGTTCCTTTTCACTTTTCCTTCTATTGGCAGTGAGAATCCACAAGAACATTCTTAACCTATGGGAATTACTCTACCTGGCCACCAGGAGGGGGCAAAGACACCCCAAACAAAGCTATAAATATCCCTCCCATTTTGCCTTGTATCATGGAGGTAGGCAGAGAGGAGTGCTCAGTGATATGGCTGCACCAGACCTTGACACCGGTTTTCCGGTTACTTAATGTAGTACAGGCCCGCCTGCCATTCGGTTGGATATTGTCCCTACTACAGCCCACAGGACTTTAGTTGATACAGGCCGCAGTGGTTGGCGTCGACGCAGGTTCCCGCCCTAGGCAGCGCTTTCACCTGCTTTACGCTTCAGATCCACAGGACATCAGATCTGTGGAAGAGCAGTAGCAACATGGCTTGGCCGGATCAGTTGTGGTAAGATGCTCTAAAAAGGGCTTAAAGGGTGCATTAGGAGCCAGGGTTACCCCGCTGTGAAGCTCACCATTGTTGCCTCAATCGTGATTACACACCAGATCTGTTGCAGGTCATCCGCCTGGATGCTCAGGTGGATGACCTGCGACAACTCTAGTTCTTCTGAGGATGTGTTTCCTTTGCACCTCTTGGGTGATCTTTAACTCAGACGTGAGTCCTTTTTGCTAGCTATTTTTCCTGCAGTAGAGAAGAGGCGCTCAAATGGGGTTGAGGTGCTTGGGATGCTTAAATAGGGTTTAGCCAATATCACCTTTAACTCTCCGCACTAATCTGTGCAGTATCATAAATATATTTATAAATATATTTATATTATATAATATAAATATTTATAAAGTTGTTTTCATGGAAATATCTAGCGGGATTTATGATACTGCACATAGAGTAGATTCAAAGCCAAAATAGGAGAATAATGTAAAGGCTTACCAGATTGGCTAACACTTTCAGTGGCTAGCACACTGGGTGGTCTCCGGCAAGCTGTACACAGGTGATGTTCAGCGTTTCTTTGATTGGCGTCTGTGCGGCTGAAACCTGAGACACTGCGGTAGGGCAGATACTTTGATACCTTATCCAGGAAGGCTCAAAGGGAGAACAAAGGCAAAACAAATGGACAACTTCCGTATATTTAAAATCGGTAAGTTTTAATCCATAAAAACTGCTACGCGTTTCTAGACCATAGACCGGTCTTTTCTTCAGGCATACAAACAACATCCAGCCTTCCTAGATAAGGTATCAAAGTATCTGCCCTACCGCAGTGTCTCAGGTTTCAGCCGCACAGACGCCAATCAAAGAAACGCTGAACATCACCTGTGTACAGCTTGCCGGAGACCACCCAGTGTGCTAGCCACTGAAAGTGTTAGCCTGCCTGTCAGCACCGGTTACAATACGGTGCCATTACCTCTGGTAAGCCTTTACATTATTCTCCTATTTTGGCTTTGAATCTACAATATCACGCTATGTGGCGCCCTCTTTGTTATTTCTAATTTACAGACACCTTCTACCCGAAGTCCAGAGGAGCTTTGCCGCCAGCACATTTTGAGTGTTTCAAAAGACACAGCACCATTTCTTCATATGGACTAATATGGTTTGTCCATAGACATTAATCACTTATACGTGCTGTTATCAACATATAATTTTTGTCAGCGCACCCCGTTCACGGTTCCCCTAGGGGTTCCTATTTTTTGACTGCACATAGCGTGTTCGCTATTGTTTAAGCTACTCTAGTAGTGATAAGCTTAATATTGGTCTCACGTGTAGATAGTCATTTGTTTAACAAAGCTACTAATTTCTGTTGATAGCTGTGAGTGGCAATTTTACATAGGTTAGTTTCTCCCTTCATTAGCTACATTGTAGCGACTCCTCACACAGGTGGCTCTTGTATTAATGTTGCATATATGAGTCTAGGATTTGTTGCATTGACATACTTGCTTTGGTAACATTTGCATGTATACTTTTAATTAGCGCATCCTGTTTATTAATTGTATACATCAGCCTGGTACTAAGAGTATATTTAGCCATTAGAGGTGCCACAGATTAATCATCTTTATGTCTTAGAACATATTAGGTTTTTATCTCTTTTATCATCCTTGGTGGCTACCTCTTCGTCAGGACCTGCTGACTTAGGGCCCGTTCTTTTATCAAAACCTAGATACTCTGAGGCTGACTTCCTGGAGATTGAACAGTTGATCTTAGTTCAGAGAGGCTTCTCTGACAGTGTGTTTGATGCTCTTATCCAGGCTTGAAAGCCTGTCACCAGACGCATCTACTACAAGGTCAGGAGTACTTATTTTCTCTAGTGTGACCAGCGAGGTTTCTCTTGGCGTAGAGTGAAGACTCTGTGTATCCTACAGTTTCTCCTGGAAGGTCTGGAGAAGGGTCTGTTGGCCAGTTCTATGAAGGGTCAGATGTCTGCCCTTTCTTTTTTTGTTTTACAAGAAGTTGGCTAGTGTACCTGATGTTCAGGATTTTTCAGGCTTTGGTAATTTATTCTACCTGTTTTTAAACCTGTTGCTTCTACATGGAGCCTAAATTTAGTTTTACGTTCTTCAGAGATCTCTGTTTGAGCCTCTGCATGCTGTTCATATTAAGTTATTTACTTGGAAAGTGGTTTTCTTGTTGCCTATTTCCTCTGTTCGCAGAGTGTCAGAGCTTTCGGCTTTAATGTGTGATCCTCTGTATCTGGCGATCCATCAAAATAATGGCTGTGTTGAGGATTCAACTAGGCTTTCTACCCAAGGTAGTTAATCACAACATCAACCAGTAGATTGTGGTTCCTTCAATTTGTCCCAATTCGTCATTAGCCAAAGAGAGATTGTTACATAATCTGGATGTGGTCAGAGCTTTGAAGTTCTAGCTTTACTCTACTAATGAGTTTTGTCCATCATCTTCCTTATTCATCCTGTATACTGGTAAGCATAAGGGGCAGAAGGCCTCAGCTGTCACTGTTTTTTATCATTTGTTTGAAAACTCTGATTTGCATGGCCTACAAGGAAGAGGGTCAGAAGCACCCTTCACAAAACACAGCACATTCTACTTGTGCATTGTCTACTACTTGGGCTTTTAAGAATGAGGCCTCAATTTAACAGATTTGCAAACCTGCAACTTGGTCTTCATTGCACACATTCACAAGTTCTATTAATTTGATGATTTTTTCCTCACCGGAGGCATCTTTTGGCAAAAGGGTTCTTCAATCAGTGGTGCCTAATGTCTAGGACTACCTTCCCTACTTTTCCTTCCCGAACATTTGTGAACTCCACAGCTTGGGTATTGGTTTCCCATAGGTTAAGAATGTTTTAGTGGACTTTTAGTGCCGATAGTAGGAAAATAAAATGTACCTGATAAATTATTTTCCTTCTTGGTAGTCCCACAACCCTGACCGGATGCTAAATGTGTAGTGGTGGCAGTGTTTCCCCCAACTCTGTACCCCTTGTATCTCTCTTCACTTTTCCTTATCCTCGGCTTGAACTACTGAGAGGGTAGGGGAAATGGGAGGGATATTTATAGCTTTCTTTGGGGTGTCTTTGCCTCCTCCTGGTGGCCAGGTAGAGTAATTTCCATAGGTTAAGAATGTTCTTGTGGACTTTCACTGCCAAGAAGGATATTAATTTATCAGGAAAGTATACATTTTGTTTTTGGCGCTCTTAGTTTTTTGTGGCCTCTGGTTTAAGTGCATCAGGGTTACACACGTCGGGTTAACGCTTGTTTGGTTAGTGCACAACCCTTTAGTCTTTCTAAAATTTGCCTGTGCCTTGGTTTACACACGTTGGGTTATCGCACATTTGCACGGTTATGGAGTGGAAAAAAAAACTTTTTTTTTTTTGTGGTCGGAGAAGCGTTTTTTTCTGTCCTCGAATTTAATATATATTTATCCTGCTTTGTTTTGCAGTTCGGCTTATCATTGTACCTGTTTCTCTTTTAAGTAAAAGCTTCTTAAGAAGGGGTAAGGGGTTTCCATTCCTCAAGCTTTTCAAATGTGTATAGTGTTTATTGCATTGCTTTGCCATATGCTATAATAGAGCAGCAGGATTCTGTACCTAAATCTACCAAAGAAACTGAGTCTCCTGAACACCTTTCTACCAGTTTTAGGTGTGCTTATTGTAAGAGAGCTGAAGTGCTTTCTCCAGGTCATTTATGTGGCTCATATTTAGATTTGTTAATGCAATCAGCCCAATCTTTTGATGTTTCTCTGGGTACTAAAGCACCTACTGTTTGTTCTTTACATGATAATGCTGATGTAGTGCATCCTGCCATGTATTAAAGGGACAGTCTAGGCCAAAATAAACTCTCATGATTCAGATAGAGCATGTAATTTTAAACAATTTTCCAATTTACTTTTATCACTACTTTTGCTTTGTTCTCTTGGTATTCTTAGTTGAAAGCTTAACCTAGGAGGTTCATATGCTAATTTCTTAGACCTTGAAGGCCACCTCTTTTCAGAATGCATTTTAACAGTTTTTCACCACTAGAGGGTGTTAGTTCATGTATTTCATATAGATAACACTGTGCTCGTGCACGTGAAGTTATCTGGGAGTAGGCACTGATTGGCTAAACTGCAAGTCTGTCAAAAGAACTGAAATAAAGGGGCAGTTTGCAGATGCTTAGATACAAGATAATCACAGAGGTTAAAAGTATATTATTATAACTGTTGGTTATGCAAAACTGGGGAATGGGTAATAAATGGATTATCTATCTTTTAAAACAATAACAATTCTGGTGTAGACTGTCCCTTTAAGGCCTGATATTTTTTTGTTTTAAGTTGAACATATTCGTTCCCTTTTAAAGGAGGTCTTAATTTCTTTAGGGGTTTAAGTTTCTGATGATAAGCCTTGTAATCGTTAAATTCAGTTTTTAAGACTGTTAATCTCCCTGTGGTTTTTCCCTGTGCCTGATGCTGTCTCTGAGATGATCTCTAGGGAATCTAAGCCAGGCAAATCTTTTACTTCTTTTGCAAGGTTTTTTAAAGTGTTATCCTTTACCTGCTGCTAGTTTTAGATTTATGGAAACAGTGCCCAAGTAGCTATTTATATTGGTGATGTAGCTGCTGCTTCTACTTACTGATTGTGTAGTCTATCAGAGCAGTATTCTGATGACTTTGTTAGTGTAAATCTATTGGGTTTGCTTTAGAGTGACAATTTTGTTTTTTATTTGTGATGCTGTTTTTGATATTATGAAGAATAGTGCCAACAGGATGTCTTTGGCATTCCTTGCCAGGAGGGCATTGTGCCTTAAATCCTGGTCTACTGATATGATGTTTAAATCTAAATTATTGTCTCTTCCCTTTCAAGGAAAGATGATATTTGGTTATGATTTAGATTCTATTATTTCTACTGTTACTGGAGGTAAAGGGACTTTTCTTCCTCATGACAGAAAGTCTAGTAAGAAATCCAAAGCTTCTAATCATTTTCTTTCCTTTCGTCAGAATAAGGAACAGAGAGCTGACTCCTTGGCTCAAGAGCAAGGTTTTTCTAGTTCAGTCTAGAGACCCAATATTAACTGGATCAAGTCAAAACAGGGCAAGAAATCTAGCACTACTACCAAAACTGCATGAATGTTCTAGAATTTGCAGGTCCATTTAAGTTTGGCCTTTGTTGAAAAGAGAGTCTCATCTCCATTTCCTCCATTTCCTAGCAGTTCCCTGGCAATGATAGGTGTCTCAGATTCTCTCCTGTGCAGAAGCCAATTCTTGTATTGTCTCTGTATTTCATATTCCAGGAGTGAACAACTGAGAGGCAGACTTTCTCAGTTGTAAATCTCTACATCCAGGGGAGTGCTCTCTTCACCAGGATGTGTTCTATCAGATTGTGGATCTTTGGGGTCTCTCAGAAATAGATCTGATAGACCTCTCGATCTGATAGACCAGGTACTTTGTGAGGTTCATGGATCCTGAGGCAGAGTTAGTGGATGATCTAGTAGTTCCTTGGTCTTTTCAACCTGCTTATCTATTTCTGTTTTTTTCTTCCTTGATCAATTTCCAAGATAAGGTTAGAGAAGTCATCTCTAATCCTGATTGCCGCAGCTTGGCCTCGCAGGATTTTGTTTGCAGATCTGGTTCAGATGTCCAATTGCCCTCCTTGGCCTCTTCTGCATCAGACCTTCTGTCCCAAGGCCTGTTTTTCCATCTGGATGTGAAGTCTGTGAGCTTGATGGCATTGAAATTGAACGCTTAGTCCTTAGACTCTGATTCTGTGATTGAAACCCTGATTTAGGCTCATAAGCCCATAACTAGGAAAATCTATCACATGATCTGGAAGCCTTTTATTTCATGGTGCATAAATCATGTTTTTTCCTGGCATTCTTTCAGAATTCTGCAGTTTTTGCAGGATGGTCTAGATAAGGGCCTATCTGCCAATTTTTAAAAAGGGTCAGATTTCTGCTCTTTCAGTTTTGTTCCACAGAAAGATTGCTAGCTTCCTGATGTTCATAGTTTTGTTCAGGCTTGTATTAAACCTGTTATCAAACCTATTTCAACTCCATTGAATCTTAACTTGGTGTTAAGGGTTTTGCAGGCTCCTCCTTTTGAACTTATGCATAAATTGGACATTAAACTACTTTTTGGAAAGTGCTATTTATTT